>NW_020217561.1:239660-349494 GCF_003070985.1 Temnothorax curvispinosus | reverse complement strand
AGAGAGAGAGAGAGAGAGAGAGAGAGAGAGAGAGAGAGAGAGAGAGAAAGAGAGAGAGAGAGTCATTTCGAAAGTTACGTTAGTACACCTCGCGAGAGTTCATTCGTAGACAGAGTGCGGCGAAAAGGTTGGCGGAGTTGCATCCCCGTTGCGAACCCATGCATTTTTAAAAGATCATATGTTTCGGTTAGACCACGCCAAGGGTACATTTCACGGACACGTTGGCGTGCCCCGTTAATGCTCACCATGCAACAAACGCCACCTTGCCCGACCCAGGATGTTTCTAAATAAATATTTCACGGAAAGTAGAACTTATGTTTCGGAGTACAATTGGCGCGCGTACACAATGCATGATATACGATTAAATAAAGAAATGTCAAAATAGTCTGGCTGCAACGTATGTAATATTCGTTTCCTATAACGAGCTGCGAAACCATTAATTTCGCAGCTCGTTTAAATAGGAATGGAAAGGAATATTAAGTACGCCTTCAAATCAGGGTTCAGTTTCCACGTCGTTTCCACACAGAAAGGATCAAGCTTTGATAAATGGGTCATAAATACCTATGTTACCTTACATGTACAAAATTACATATTTGTTTTCTCCTTTGCGTGCCTATGTAACTTTGATTAATGTATTTTACTTTTATGTATAATAAAATAGGTACGGTTGAAAATTTGTACTCTTATAAAAAAGAGATTAATTCAACAGACAAACACTGAAATAATGTAGGATTTATTAATCCAGAGATTAATATTTCGTTACTAATGAAAGAAAATACGCAGTTGTGATTATTTCAAAATTATCAAAGGAAATTGTTAACGTGCGACGTGATGAATCTAGTAATATTGGCAGAACTGATTAGCTTCTTCTTCATGAAGAAGCAACGCGCGTTTATAACGCTCCAAAGGCCACGATAATGGTGATTCATGGATCGAGGAATTGCGACCACGCATCGCCAATGCGGTGGATAAGCCCCGCGGAAAATCCGACGTTTATTTAGCTTCGACCTTCTCGCCGATAAATAATTCTACGTTCCGTGAATCCTATTTCTCTCTCTCTCTCTCCCTCTTTCTCTCTCTTTCTGTCTTCCTTCCTCACTCCCTCTCGTCCTCTTTCTCTATCATCCTCGCTGCCCAATGGATGAATCGAGCGAGCTCACGCGAGCGCTTCTTCGCTTATCAAACGGGTGTCCATTATTCACGCGTTTGCGAAACTCGGCCTGGTTTTACAATACTTATCCGCCCCGTGGTCGGGTTTATGCACGTTCGTTCGATCGATCGGTCAATCGAATAGGCAAGTGCGGCCACGACCGTTGTTTTTCACGGAATGACCGCATACCGGCACGCGTGCACCCGATCATTGGGTACGGTATATTCCTTTTTCATTTTTCATACCTCGTTCTTCTTATTCTCATTCTTGTCGCTCGAGAGTGAAAATAGGATAGAATAGAATAGAATTTACTTCGTATCTCAAGAACATAAATCGATATAGAACATTGTAACTTTTAGATTCAAATTTAGAACTTATGGATGTAAATAAATAACAACATGAGCAAATGAATAAATCAATAATCAACAGAAGAATAGTAAAAGCTTAATAATTAACCGGAATCTACGGTCGAAACGTAGCGTCGTTTTGAGCAATAAAACTTGGCCAGTTGGGTCGAACATTATACCTCTATTAATTCTTAATAATTAAATTAGAAATTAGAAAGAAAAATGCTTAAAGTGTAAAATTATGTACACTTTGGTATTAAATTCCACTCACATACATAAATAACAAAAATAATAATATGATTGATAATAAACAAGAACAGAGAAATAGTATTGTTGTATTATAATTGAGAAATAATATTGTCATATAAAATGTCAGTATTTTTCTATATATTATTTTTAGATGATTCAAATTCTAACTAAAAATAAAAGTAAAAAACAGGACAAAAGAAACAAAGCTATAAAATCTTAACGGGGTGTAATAAGTAAACAAAAATAATAAGAAGACCAAAGAGTATCGCAATCTCACAGAGAAAAGTTGCACAATGGCGGCTTGAGTAGTCCTAACGAATGCGCGAGACGTTTTCTTGTAAGAATCCGATTCCAAGAACCGAAGACGGGGGATGCAGGCGTGTTCTTTTGACGCCCTTCACGGCGCGCATAGTTGGGAAAGTCGGCTCGGCGGTCTCGAGGGAGCCCAGTTCGATTTTCATTTCGAGTGAAGAAGACTACAATTCGCCGGCGGCCACGTTTTCCAATCTCTTCCACGGGCCGGCCGTCGTCGCTCGTCCGAGGGAACGTCGCCAACTTCGGCGTCTCGTAGGGTAGGGCTGCTCACTCACTCACTCACTCTTTCTCCCTCGAGGGAAAATGTTCGTAGCGCTAAGGTGGAGTCGCGAAGCGTATCTCGACGTGCAGGAGTCGTTCCTGCGCGGCGACAGTGGATGAAAAGCGAGCGCCGCGCATCGACTTCGGTCTCTATCGGGCCAGCTGGCTGATTCAATATTCGTTTCTGTGCGGCATAACTTTCCATTTGCATGCGTCTTGTCCAACTCCCGGCGAACCCTCCGCGCTTTTCGCAACCACCTTACCTCTCATGCCTTCTCCCTCTTTTTGCCGGTAACCGCTTTTTCGACGAGCGAGCTATCCTATCCTACCCTCGCGTCCAGGGCGCGAGCCGGTAAATGTCGACATGTGTTGCATAATATCGAGATATTTTGATACCCCGCGCCAACGGCTTGGGTCCCGGCGATATTGTGGTATATTAAATCGAGAGCTCCGCCGAGAGAGAGCTCGCGCGCTAAACCCCTTGGCTCGCTAGATTCCGAAGAGGAAAAGCGAGGGACTTTCCGCACTCGGTTTGTTCGCGTGTGCGCGCCCACTCGATCACCGTTCGCCTTTATCGGGAATTGGATTCGATTTTTGTGCGAAAATAAAGATGAATAGCGTGCCCAGATTGCCGCGAACGATGTTCGCGCTCGATACCGAACATAGCTTCAGATACGATCGATTAGATATGCAGCAACATTATTTAATTTCTATTATAGTCAACACGTTATCAATTGTGTAGAAAAGAAATCAATGTATATTTTGGTGAGAAATTTTCTTTCGCTCATTACGTTATTTTTTAATTAATTTTTACGTCATCTAATCGCCATTCGAAATGGAAAAATACGAGGATTTTTAATATTTTATTTCGCCTGATGTATTTTTTATATTTTACATGCGAGAAAGTTATTTAAATTGCATATAGTTATTGTACAAAAGTAAAAGTATACAGTTGATTCTCCAACTTTATGCAAATTTTATAACGCTTTTTCATGCAAAATTGCTAAATTTAGACTAATCAAGATTTTCGCATATTTTTACTCATATTTTATATTTTAATAATTGTTGATGAATTTCGCATAATCATGCAGCTTCAATTTCTGTTTGGCGTATTTATTTTGATATCATAAAATATTAGTGATTTTTAAAAGCTGTTTGAAAATATTAAATTTCATATGTTATTTCTGTTAAAGAATATTTTTAAATCTAATTTTTTATTAAATTTAGAGAAATTACTAAAAAAGAGTTTATAAAAATAATGAGAAAGATTCGTATAATCAATTATCTATATCTATAGCATAGAATCGTATTACCGCCCATTTGTTCCCCACGATAGTGTAGCTTGATTCGTTTATAGATTTTCCTCTCTTTGAGACAATCCACGCGATGCAAAATCAGCGCAATCTCTTTGAACAAAGACGAGTCGGCGAAGAAGGCTGATGTTATTTGTATATCAAACGAGTTTTTGTTCGGAGTCGATACGTAACTTCGTTCGCCTTGCGGAGCGCACACTTCCGTTTCTCCGTGGGGTGAGCCCCATCTTCCTAGAAAGTTCCAATAAATTCTAACAAAAGTGTTGACAACGCCGTCGGCGTATCCGGTTATATACAGTTTTCAAAGAATATTAGTGGGAGGAACGTATGGGACGTATATACTTTATTTTTTCACTATAATAATTTTAATTGAAATTGGATATACACACATATCATACATATAGATTTATCTTTAATATATATGGTTATATATCCGTAAATATAAATAAATTTTATATGTATATATATGTATATGTATCCGTCTTCTTCTTCCTTTACTTTGTGGAACTCATTGTTTTTGCAGTGTAGAGACTTAAAGTATTAAGGAACGATTAGCTTTGCGAGATGAAGGCAATATACGATCGCGGCGGCGATTATGCTATCGCGACTTAATTCGAAAAGTTTGATGCGGGCACGGCGCTGTCGTGAGAGCATGGAAGAGTCACGGTGGTTAGCCGCAGACAAGTCCAATTTGCGATTTTGCAATTCCAATTGCCTTGGCTATGCAGATGCGGAGCTCGCGAGTTCTCCTTCGCCGTCCGCCGACTCTCGCGGCTCATCCTTCCCGCAAATCCTGACCCTTTAACGTGGCGAGACACCATCCATGTGCGCGAAACTCCTTTGTGGAATCTGTCTCCTCGATTTTAATGCACGTCCGACAGACTGATGGGAGCACATTTACGTTCGTCGCGATAGCAACAGGGTGCAATCGGTGAAATGCAACGGCGAACGAAGTCAATGTTCGGACAATGACTTGGCAAAGTAATTTGTACCATTTAACAAAACTATGATTATTGCAGATTCAAAAATTCATGTATATTATCCAAGTGGTCGAGTGGTCGACTTTGGATACGAACAATCGTGCAGAGTTATTATTTCAATCGAAATAAGCATGATTACTCAAAAACCAGATATAACTATCACGATAAAAGTTGACAGATATGTTGTAAAATAAAAATCTCAATAAATTTATTAGAATAACTTCGTCATGTTGAGGAATATTATCATTAACATATTCATTCGTATCATAGATGTATGTCAATTGTCATTCTAATAATCTTTATCATCACCGTGAATATATTCGATAATTGTGTATTTTCTTACTTAGGGTATTTATCGGCATATAAATAATTCTTTGAAGAAATGCAATAATGATTTTATTTATGAAAATGCAATGAGAGAATCGTATTTATATCACATGCACAGTTATTTTGATCTCTATTTCACAACTGTGTGTCAAAGGGTCAAAAGCGCCGGACATGAACGGCAAAATTGAGAACGCAGCGCGTGATGTTGGATTCAGTTAGGAGGGTTATAAATTGCAAGTGCCCGCGAGCACCAAAGTCCCGTCGGAGAAGAGGGCGAAGGAAAGTTTTCCGCTGGCTCTCTCGCTGGTAACTCGAAACTCGCGCGGCCGGAAAACGGAAAAGAGCACCCTCGTACATCAGCCTCCCCCACGGCCCAGGGCTCGCTTTTTCCCTGATTAAGGTGATGCGAAGAGTTCACGAAACGCGAACAGCAACGCGTTTCGCGGAGTTTTGCTTACAGTCCATTGCACTGTATCTGAATTTTTGTAAGGGCCTTCGTAACGGACTCCAGCCTGAGTTCCGGAAATAGTTAATATGATTTACTTAACTCTTGAACGCAATAGATTTTTGATAATCCATTCTTTTAGAGAACGTGGTTTCTTTAACGATATACGTTGTACAATTATACGTTGTTGTTAGAGATGTCACACAACTATATTTTAAATCTTTGACTCGTAAAGACCATACGGTTCTCAAAAACACAGAAACATCGCAGTGCAGTTGTAATGATTTTTCATTTTGCGCGAGAAGAACACAAAAAGCACAACAGCCTGAGTACGTATCCAAGTAGAGTTTAACTCGGTGGTCGTTACGCGTATAAAATAATACTAAACGATTCTTTAATACATTCGTTGGACGAATACATTAATAAGATTTACGGCGTTGTCGTTGTACGTCATTTTGGTTCGCGGTCTTATAAATAACTTCAACTTCCCATCGCATGCATTATAATATATTATGCGAGCGGAAGCAGAGTGGAGCCGCGCGGTTCTTCCCCCGGCCAGTTTTTACGCCATAATCACGCAGTTAAGGAGATAAATATGACGTCAGTGGCAGAAGCTAGCAATGTGGTGCGCACATTAGGAAAAAGTATATCTTTCGCGCCCACTGTTTGCTCAGCGGCTGTGAGTTTAGCCGTGGTAGAAAGTACAAATAATAACTGCAGGAGGTAGAAAGACGAAAATGTATTAAAAGGACGTCTGAGTAAAAAGTAATTCATGGAAGCGTATTAAAAGGATTAAATATGCACTCACATTAGTTATGTTAATTACAGGAATATTCCGTTGTCGAGTTGTCGGATTATATTTGGTAGCCAGAATTTTGATTGCATTTGCCGCGATTGTTTTTCTTCTTTCACGCGACACGCAACGATATTTAAAAGTAATGATCCGCAAAGCGTCTGAAGTCGCCGCTAATCGACGCAAAGTCATCATTTGAAAAATGACTCTCGATATTCTTTTTTCATAGCGACGGGATTCAAACGATATTCGTCCCGTTTGAAACGAATGAAGCGTAAACACCGAGGGATAAGAGTCCCGAGGGATTATTAGAAGCTGGCCCACTCATCTGCCCTTCATGCATTAAAGTCGTCCGCTAATTGGATCGGTTCTCGCTTCCTTCCCTCTCATTTTTCTTCCGACTTTTCCTCGGGTCTCGCTACCAAACCTCTCTCTCCCCCGCAATTCTGGAACCCTTCAGTCTTTTTCTTCTCGGCGAGTGCTTGATGAGGGACGGAACGAGTTTCCCAATGGGGGCGCTTTTCGCAAAAGCAAAGGATGAAAAACGCGATCCATAATCGTCCGCGACACGAGCGCGCACGGTTACGATGCAGCCGAGGGGGGACTCTAATCGGGTTTAGTTTATCTCGTGGAGACACGCGCTGTACAAGTATTAGATACCTGCATCCGTTCCCATCGCGCGCCCACCCTCCTAGCCTTCCTCCCAATGCTTCCACCGCAGACCACCCGTCGCCCCACCGTCCCGGCCATCTTGGCTCATCATCTTCTGGAAGCAGTTGGATAGGTCGGTGAGCTAGGTGAAGCTCCGCTCTCTCCGGGTAGCTAACTCATAACTACGTCACATCCTGCAGGTAATTGAAAACGTTATCTCGCACCCGGCCGCCCTCGTTCTCTCTCTCCTATCCGCCAGTCGTGCACCCCGCCGCGTCGCACGGCGGCGGCGGCGGCGGCGGCGGCTTGCGGGGTGCTTCCCATCCCCGTGCCCAGAACCGGCTGGTAATTAACACTCCACCTCTTCCCCCCGCTCGGGTAACTCCTGGAAAACTAGTAGGAAAACTCGCGATAACGCTCTCCGTCTGCTCTCCCACGTGCACTCGCTCTCACCCACTCCTCTCTCTCTCTCTTTCTCTCTCTTCTTCTCTCTATCTCTATTTCTCTATCTCCTTCTCGTCTCCAATCTCTTCTTCCTTCTATCCACTCGTTCCATCAGCTCACAGCGCCTCTCGGTTAGCTGACACATAATTCGTAACCGCGAATTGTATTCAGCAGAAAATGGACTTAGAGTCGCACCACCTCTTTCTCACGTTTTGCTCTCACCAGTGCACGTATTTATGAAAGAAGGGAGGAAATTCGAGAAATGAGTGAAATAAGTAGTTGGAGTAGTTATCTACGATAGGCGAGATTCCCTCTTCGAAACAAGGGCAGGAAGCGAGTTCATTGTTAATCAGAAAATTAGTTTGAATATCAGTTTAATCTTTTCAATCCCATATTTAGTACACGCGTCAATTTCCGTTCAGTAGAGTGTATTATAGTATTATAAACTAACTTACATTTAATATTTGTTTAAAAGTTGAAAAAATTAAACTTAAAAAAGGATTTTATATTTTATAGAGTTCAATATACTTAATTGTTGTTTTAAATGATGTGCTACACTAGCTGATTTTTATTAAAATTGTAAGCGCAATTAATAATTGATTCATAATTAATCCTGATTTGAAGATCTTCAATTTGAATGAGAAAAAAACATGCAGTTATATTATATATGTTTGTTTCTTTACAAATGTAGATTTTGAATTTTGTCTAGGACTTAAAAAATTCAACAATCTTAATAATTTCAATAATTGTGGAAAATAAATCGAAAATAAATATACACGAACATGTTTCTGACGTGGAGAAATGATCGATACTGAATCAGCGACGGCGGTAGCGGCGACAGAGCAGAGGAGCACTATTATCATAAAACACGTACAATATGTGTGGGAGGAATGCCGCGGGACACGATGCGTGTCGATGATGCGTGGGAGTTTCTCGTCTTCGGTCTCGCTAAGACAGGAACGACAAAGGGAGAGAAGGATGACACGCGGGGGATCGATTCTCCTGCCGTCTACTTCTGTCCTAGACAGTGACGAATGGAGGCCGGCTTTCAGCGAACTCTCTCGCAGCGAAGTACCCTTATCCTTTCTTACGTACTTTTGGACGACGTCCGACGTCGTTCCATTAATTAACGGGGAATTAGAATCGTTCTCGCTACGCGAAAGAGCAGGACGGAACAAAGAACCGATAACATCGGCGATTTCACGATGATGTGGCATCAATACATACATAAACGGTAAACAATAATATAAAACGCAATCATAATAGATGATTGAAAGATGATTGCATCTTCATTCATTAAATGAAGGATTCAAAGTCGACTTCTAATGATGATTGTACGAGCAGCAGCGCTCATTAGCCGTGCGACAAAAGTTTGGAAATTACCATCCTTCATTCTCTGTTGAAATACTGAACTTTTATCTAAAGGTGTCAGTCAAGTGAAAATTAAAGCTGATGAATGAAGTTGAAGGAAGATGGTGAGTAAAGTTCAATTTTTAATCCTTCGACCGCGTTTTGGAACGTGCTTGAGAATTCTCGCGAGCGGAACCGTGGTTGCGTCGCGCGTCGTCGAAATTTGACATCGCCAATATCGGCATAAGCGATACCTCATGCGGCATTATAATTTTCCGTCGAGGCCTCTTGCCAAGCCGATCCCACTGTTTGCCGACGCGCGCGAAAAGACGGGACGATAATTCACGAGGCTTCTTAGCCTCTCCATGTCTCGGTAGTTTCGCCACTTGACTGTGAATAGTGAGAAGGAAGAGATAAAGTAAAGAAGAGATAGAGAGAGAAAGAGAGAGAGAGAGAGAGAGAGAGAAAAAGAAGAGAAAACCGGAAGCCTACTGGCTCCGTTCGTGGGCACCATTCATCAAAAGTGTCCACCCTGTCGTCATCTCTTCTCTTTCCTCTCCTCTGCCCCCTCTCTGGCCTTCAATCCGCGTGACGGTAGTCACTTCTGTTGGCATCCTCGAAGGGCACACAGACCGCCACCTCCGCCGTCACCTCCGCCTAGCACCTCTCCGAAATGCCATTCCCATTGATTAATCGAAGCGAGGCATGTCGGGACTCGGCAACACCCTCCATTTCCTCCCTTATCCCCGTTAACCACTACTAATACTACCGACGACGTCGTCGTCGACGACGACGACGACGACGGAGACAGGCTGCTCGCTAGTGCTTGCCATCACGCTTGCTCGTCACCCCATCAGCCTCAATAGAGGTAGAGGGTGCCATGATTTACCCTTGTATACGTCGGGGCTTCGATAGCACGATATCGACTGCCTCTTAGGGGGGCGGCCTAACACCCCTGGGGGCCGATATCGTCGTTACTGTTTCGCGTACTCGTCGATTTTCCATATTCTGATTGCATGGTTCTCATTTCGATTAATCTATTTAAATATGCGCATTTAAATAGACACGTTTTTTCATACTAATTACGTGGTTGCAGTATTACGTTAATCAATTAAAAAATATCTATAATGGTCCAAAAGTTAATATATGTGTATCCAAATAAATGGTCCGTGACTATGTTTAAAAGAAGAAAAATAATATATTTAGAAGAGAAAGAAAGAAAGTGTTTTATACTAATTTATATGTTCTAATTTCCCAATAATTCGAAAATAGTTTATAGTCCACCTTTGGACAAATAAAATTACCGTTTGCTCTATGTTTATCTACGATCGTAAAATTATACGAATCAAAATTAACGAAGTTTAGCTCGGCCAGATCCAAGTTTCGAAGTCGACCGTATACCGTTCTTCAAGAACATAAATGTCATGCTCCGCGGATAATGTGTGATCTACACCACGACAAACGCCGAAAACGTTCTTTCTCGATGGTACTTCGAAGTTCGCGAACGAAGTTGGCGGTTTATTTATCGCCTCGTAAAAGTAAATTTTCCATGCTACCACTACAACGCAATTTGTATGTCGATATAATTTTCGCGCTGCTCTCTGCTGGAGTTTCGTCGGCACTTGAAAGTATCTTGGTAGGTTAAAAAAGAGAAAAATTGATCGAGAGACGTGAAATGTCTAGCAGAACTCCGATAATCGGCGGCTTAAAAAAGAGCTTTCATATTTACAAAAGGTCTCAGAATAATATGGTTGAGAAAGAAATCTATTTTTGTAGCTGTTATTATGACGGAATAAAGTCTGTATATAATCGCAGCATAGATATTCTAAAATACCTATATCAGAAATTTTTGGTCTTTATAATGCATTTATAATCTAAAATCATACATCTCTTTACATATAATGTAGCCCTGAGAAATAAAAATGAAAATCAGGTTGAAATTAACATTCATTAATATAATGTATATATATTGCTATCACTAGTATGTAAAAGTAACTCAATCGTGACAGTTTATGTATTTTGATCGCAATTCGTTCGTTAAGTTTTCGTGTGGAATACGTGGACACCACCCTGCGGAAATTTCATTTCAAACGTGAAGTAGAATCACGCGCCTTTTTTCCGCTTGATTTATAGACCAATCCATAATCTTGGCGTTCCTACCATGAATGATGCATCGCGTGGCATACGTCGAAATGTTCGAGAAGTGCATCAAGCTGCCTCGAGTATCTTAAAAAGAAACGTATTTCTCTTCTACGTATTTCTTGTACAATTTTCTACTACATTCTAATATTCTAATCTTGCGATTTTTTTGTACAATTCTTCATATCATGCTTTATATCTTAATCTTACAATGATTCTGAATGTGTTAGTCTTTTATTATCATCAAGCTACAACAAGACGTTCTACCCTCTACCGAACGCATTTTGTCCGCCAGTAAGGTAAGGTGAATGCCGCGGGAAGCCCCAAGACAGTTGTCACCGGCTCGCGGAAGGCTCGTAGGAATATTCTACTAGTTCGGAACTTGTGTGTCACAAGCTGACCAACAATGCGGTGGACGGGGATGAGAAGTAAAGCGGCGTGCGCGGACCGTCGGGCGACGGGCTAGCCCGCATAATGATTGAATTCCAGCGTGGCGCCTTCCGCGTATTTACCGGATGCACGGAATTTCGACGGGGCGCGAAGGAATTCCTTGCCGCGAGGGACAGTTTCGTTTCACGGCCCCTTGGGGAGCTTTGATTCCCTCCGTTACCGACGCGACGCCGTCTTTCATCCCCGGCGCGCCGCGAGGAATTTATTCGGATTACTTTATCGCTGCTTTATTATCGTCGACGTTCAAAGGAAGCGCTGTTAACGCAGACGACGAATTGATGTCGCTCGCGGAAGCTGGTGAATATTTTATTCGAAGTTAAGAGACAGTAAAACAGAGAAAAAATAAAGGGAAAAATTGTACAGTAACTTCGTCATCGCTTATTTTTAATTATTGCTATTTGTCTACCTTGCTGTTATTTTTATTTAAACATAATTATCTATTAATATATTTTTCTTTTAGTTATTTTTAATTTCTTTTTAATTGATTTAAATTGCATTATATTATGTGTCTTCAGTGCTAAACGTTGCTAATTTTTATTTCACGTGACTTTGATTTACGGTTTTAATTGGAAAAATTCACAAGAGCGGAAAATTATATTTGACAAAAATTAAATTATGCGATACAGTATACGCTGGCAATTTCTGCAAGTTCGTAAATTAAGTAAAAATGGATATCAGTCTATGAACTGATTCTTGCGAAACGTAATATGAAATATTTATACGAAGTAGAGAGATAAATTGGTATTGCGATTGAAGTTCGCTCAAATTTTTATCGAGAGGAGTTTTCCGCGCAAGATCTTAACGTGCCATCTTTTAAATAATCTAAGAAACAAAGCGTTTCTCTTCGCAACCATTTTCTTCCGGCAACGTCGCTTGGATGGTATCGAGTTTCGGCTTTGCCGCTGCATATAGCAGGCTTAGTCGTCACTCTGTGGAATTAGATGCCGCGAAATGCCCGTAATATTCTCGCTTTTTTTTTTTCAGAGCTCGAAGTAAGCTTCGCGGCCACTGTCATTCAAAAGTAGCGAGCGTCTCTTTAAGATTCTCATTCGACTCTCTCTGAAAAATCCGACATATCTATTAGGAGATTGGATTTCCCATGTCTCGTGCACTGTGAGATTAAAGAATTTTTTTCCTAAAAGGAGATATCCTGACTGTTAATTACACTAAGTATATCGCTAACAATTTTCATTTAATTCACACACACACACACACACACACACACACACACACACACAAGCGCTTTAATAGTGATACGCGTCTGCAACAGTTTTTACTTCGGGATATAAAACTTCAAAAGTAGAGAATTGCAAGTGAACATTTTGAAGCAGTAAAAACGTCTATATTTATTTGATAGATAAATTTTTATGTAAACTATACGCCGACTACGCGCTCTTCCTTAAAGTTACGAACTTGTACAAATGGTTATTCTCACATTTGCTTCGAGAAAATATAGCTGTACCGGATAATATCGCGCTGACGGAAAATGAGAGGATGTGTGACGGCGAACAATGGAAAATGTCGTATTCGCGCGCGAGTAAATTTTCCACGTGGTCGTGATTTTACTTCCGGCGGACACGCCAATCGCGTGATCGCGTGTGCGGCTGGTGTCGCGGCACGTGATGATGAAGTAAATGGCACGATATTTACGAACGCAAGCAGAGGGTAAGAATATCGCAAACCACCCTCTGGAGGATTGCACTGCCCCCTCGACGCACCCGTCGCCAACGTTCTTCGATTGATGATGGTATTAAAGGCGAAGTATACACAAGTGCATCTCAACGTTATACCACCCTGATTAAGCATCAGCGTAATTTACTAATGAGTAATATAATTACGTTTCCTGTTATATATATATATATATATATATATATATATATATATATATAAACGATATTCCAGAATTATCCTTAATCTTTATAAATTAGTGACAAAAATTATTCTTTATTTTAAAAATAGAAAAAAGTTGATAGTAAATTTACAGATCCGGAGTATAAGGATCTTGCTGTCCGATTTATCGGAATTCTTTTTTGAAATATTCTAGACGATATGTGCAGAAAGCACTACAATTAAACAAGGTTGCCGGTTTCCTTCCTCGTGGATGACACTCCAGTTTTCTCTTCTAACGAGTCGCCAACAACATCTATGACATCAACAATGATGATGATGATGACGATACCGCCGGCGTGTAGTCTCCAGAGGCTTGTTAGCGTTGCGACGTACCCGCGTGTGTCTCGCGGCGTCTTATTTAATTAGACGCCTTTCGACGACGTTGTTAGGCATAGGGCATCACCGTGTCGCTGCCTTGTACGTGTTCAAGTTGGCCTACGGCCAGCGAGCCGCTCGAAATTACGTTTCTCTTCAAGACCCCTCCGCTTCCCGCTTCTCCTACCGCTCTTCTAGCCCTCTTCTTTTCTTCCGTCTATTCAACGCCGATCAGGTACTTTCCGCTCGCTCGCGCTTTTATTGCGCTCGTACTCGTGATCCGAAGGAAGGGAAAATGGGCGGAGGACTTTCACGCACACACAGCGTTGTTACGAGTGCTGGAGAAATCAAAGCCTCTAAGGGCTTCAGCTTCAAATCCCAATCTCTCTTTTCCGCGTTCAATCCGAATTACCAGTCGCTGGGCATAGATGTTTTAGTTATGGCGATTGCTGGAAAAAATGTGCTGCGCACACACACAAAGAGGCGGCAAAGCGATGAAGAATATAACGGAGAAATAATGTAGAACTAACGCACGCGGAAACGTTTTAATTCTTTACTGACGGGACTTATTACAGTAGAAATATTTGCTATTTTGGCTATTAAACATATGGCTAACATAGCGAGAAATCGTTTTGTCCTAGTTTATTGTAGCTTCTCATAGACTTATTAAGTAGTAGGATTTCCTGCTTGTGTACAAACGAGGGAGTCACACGTGCAACTTGCGCCTCGTGCATCCGTACAGCTGTGCTCGTACTTAAAGAAGTTTAGGTCATAAAGGATTAATGCGCTGAATACCAACGACAGTTTGGTGCTTTTGCAAAACTGTTGACGCCGCATCGCACTCTCAAGGGGGACAAAGGGATATTATGAAAATCAAGCGATACGTGATGCTTTTGGTTATAATATAACGTTAAAACGTGATGCTATTCCCAAAACTAATGCAATATCTGTACGAACAAAGCGTATAAATTACAAAAGTGTCCCTGCAATATTTAATCCTATCTGAAACAAGATTTTCTTCTATTTTATTTCTTTTTTTTTGCTGTACTCTTGCATCGACGGTTATGATTGCGCAATTACTAGCAGTGATTAGCGCTGCTCGCGCGCCAGTTTCGAAGCGAATCGGCTGGATGAGAACTTTGTTCAGAATTAGATACCGCTGTACCACGTGTTATTAGTCTACGTGCTAATAACAGGCGGTACAGAGATGTAAGAAGCTTGCTCCGAAAGTTCGCCTCGAAGCGCTGCGGCTGATCATCATCTTCCGAGAATGCACCGCGATGCATTTAGTGCCACCACCCACCATGCGCAACTTCGTCGCTCCAGGAATTTCCCCCGTTCCCCGTTTTGCGAGGATATTCTTGCGTTCGCTGCGTTTCCCGCGCACTCGTTCCCGGCATACTTTCGAGTTGGCGAATATCAAGTGAACTTTTGCGGGCGGTGGCAGCCGCATCCTGTTGAGGAAACCCCGCGAGAGAAGGAGAGAGAAAGAGTAAAAGATAGTGAAAGTGAGTGAGTGAGAGAGAGAGAGAGAGAGGGCGGGAGAGGGAGGGGAGCGCTCGCGTAAACCCCCGAGTTTATCTCGTTGCGGTAACATTTATTCGCGCCGATACACGCAAGAAAGTTTACCGCCGCAAATTCGTGGCTTCTTAATGCAACACTTGGAACAACCTGTTCTCATGGTAAACATCACACTATGGATAATTGAACGAAGCGCTTTATTCGGATTATGAGCTTCATTAATTGCCAGTTGATAAGAACATTCTTTTAAATTTGTTTTCTTATAAAGACTGCTCTGTTGTGAATATTATTAATTTAAATTAATTTTCTCTCTCTCTCTCTCTCTCTCTCTCTCTCTCTTTCTCTCTCTCTCTTCCATATAAGAAAATTTTTTACGTTAGTATATTCGGACATTGGTTTTAAACTGACTTGTAAATGTTTAGCGAAATATTAAATTCAATACAAGTTGTATTTCGTGCTACTTAAAAAAGATTTAATTTAAAATGCTATTAACATGAAAATTCTCCGTAACTCTAATACTTCTTTGTTTCTTATTGAGAATTTGTCTGGGATAAACCAAGTCTCACGTCTCATTATACATACGTGCAGGTTTCAGAGGGTTAAGATGAGACGCGGGTATCATTCGCTTAACATTCTCGGTTGCATCTCGCGTCTGATTTAACCCCTTGTTCTGTCGGGGATTCGCCGCGCTTAAATCCCGGAGGGCTTACAATATGCGGGCGTATGCGGGCGCATATCATTCATTAGGATCACACAGACGCACACGTATACACCTGTGTACTTGGTCCGCCGGCAACGCCGGTGGGGACCGAACCTGTGTACAACGGGGGAGGGGGGCGGGGGATGGCACTTGACACGTCACAGTAACGAAGTAGTGACGCGCATGCCACGGTACTTAATTAATTCTGATTAACCCGTAATCACGTAGTCGTTCCGCGGCGTTGGAAGCCCTCCCCTCTCCTCCCTCGTTCAATTTGTGCCACCGGCTATTAATTCTCGGTCTCTACCCCTCTCTCCATGAGTGTCCCGTCCGCGATATTTCGAGTGTCAACCGTGAGGAGAGCGTAAAGAGGAGCGCGATGGATTTCCAAGAGAAGAGAAAAAAGTCCAATTAAATAGAACCGTTTGATTGATTAAAATTTTACAGCACAATTTTGTTACAAATATCGAAATATATATTTTATAACGTCATTAAAAACGAATGTAAATTTTGTGGTAAACTTTGGGTTTTAGCAAGATATCGCGAAGAAAAAATCCCGATGGTTTTTATCAGGAGAATTAATTTAAAAAAAATCTCGCTTAGCTACTGTTATTTTCTACGGTTATACTTAATCACGTAAAAACTCCAATATTATTAATCCTTATAATTTAAAAAATTTTACGCTCTATCAAATATAACTCGGATCTCGGTATCAATAGCTGGGTTTGATAAATATTAAAGATAAAATACTGGATGTAAAGCAAATTCAGTAACGCTCTATGCACACTAATTAATTAATAGAATTAGTTCACTGTCGTATTATCATGCACGCACGCACACATATACACGTACGCACGCGCACACATAGACGCACGTGGATTGCGGTAATATTCTAGCGAAGTCTAACTGCCTCTGGTACGGTAGTTCCCGTGCTGGGCGAATGGAATTATTCGTTTCGAGGTCAAGTATGAGAAGGGCTCGCCAAAGGGCGCTTTGCGCATATTAATATCGCGCTCCCGATTGAACTTAGCCGTTCGATACTTCGAAAGGCCCGGGGGTTGGTAAACTGCGAGCGAATAGGGCGCAGCTTAGCTGCGTTTTTGCGGGCCGGCAGGAACCTTTCTATTAACGTCGTCGTAAAAGCCCTCGTATATTCATGAGTTCTTACAAACTCTTTTTGCCCGGCGCAGCCTCCGGAGCGTTGTAATTAAATCTCAAGCAGTATGCACTTTCCGAGGGGCGCCCCCGATACCATTGCTCTTTATTTATTCTCTTATAAATGCATGCGCGGCTAAAGATAATGCCGCTCAGCTGTACATTGTAGTTTCGTTTTTTCAGGCACGTCCGAAAAGAATAACTTGTGCGTTCTGATTTTGCTAAAATTGTAAACGGAATATATTCAAAATTAAAACCGAGACGTCACACATACAAATCATCCTTTTGAATATGCATTTTATGAATTGAAATGCTGCATATTTATTACAATATTTAGTACAAATTGATTACGAGTTAGTCGGAAAAAATATTTAAAAATATTGCTGAAAATCGTTTTAGTTGTTACTTGTGTGATTCTATTTTTATTATTTTAAATATTAATAAACCGATTTTATTTATTATAGCATTTATTTTATTATTAATTAGAGAATTTAATTTCTCATCCTTTTGATATTATAGAAGCCTTTCGGTATTAAAAAGAGAAATTTATGCACGCTTAATGTGTATCACTTTTTCCGCGAATTATATCTGTAATCGTTCGCCATTCAATCTATAATCGTACTCCAATCGAGCGGTTTTAGGGAAAGAGCCGCGCGATATAATTGAATATAAATCCCGGTTGAAAACTGCGAATTACGGATAGCGCCGACTGAATATTAACGCGCGTTGGTGTAAATTATGATAAGCGATTTTACATAAATACACACCTAACGAACCAATCGGACGACGATTGTGCGAGCGCGATTACGCGCGATTGGCACACTCGTAATAAAAGCGCGGACTCGCTCGAAACGCGTCCCGACTCTTCGAGATTAAACGCTGAAAGTTCATCGCGGCTGCGTCATGGTAATAAAAAGTATTTTTTACTCGGATGGAAAAATCCCTGGACGGATCCACCAGCAGTTGACTCTATCGAAAACAGAGCGCTTCAATATCGTCGCTTTGACATCGTTTCATTCCCGAAAATATTTCTCGTTCGATCGGGTCGATTTCAGACGAAAGTGGATGATTGATGTATCATGGGTCACATAAATGGAGTCACATAATATTCCATATCTTACGACTTGATTTTTCTAACATACTTTGGAAATGCTTTGACTGATTTAAAAATCTATTTCTGTAATAAAACTGTTATCTATTAAAATTTTTCGACTTTTAAGATTAAACTTCAATGAAATTTTTACTCCGTCAGTAAGTAATTAATAATAAAGATTTTGTATTCGACCCCTAACTGGTTGGCTTCATTAATTACAATCGTCATGACATTTTCCCACCATTGGTTATTATTAATTATAATAGTCACAACGTTTCAACCATTAGTAAAATGTTTGATTTGGTTTAATTATACACCGTTAACTTAAAAAATAATGTCTTATTGATTTTATTATTGTTTATTTACCTTAATATTTATCGCTTATTGCAATAAATATCACCACATGTCTCAGTGGTGGAATTGATAAAGACGTCCTTCACGGATGGTAGGGAAGTCCAGGTTCGAACCCTGAGGGATGATATTTATCATAAATTCTTCACAGTAATTTTAAAAGAAGGATGCTTATTAGTATCAAAAGTTACATCGATTGAGAAGGACCAAAACCAATGGTCGAAACGTCATGATGATTATAATTAATACAGATGACTAGTTAGATCGAATAAAAGATTTTAATTGTAAACTTCAAAAACTTGGTTCTCGGTTCGATTACAATCATATTAACGTTACGATCTTTACTGACTGTATGGCACAAAGTTACATCAATTATTTTGGTAATCGTGCTTTACTGTGTTTCCAAAGCCAAATATTTTTCGCGAAAGGATAAAAATTCGCGCAGCAACCGGATTAAAGATATCTGCTGCTGCCGATAAAATACAATAAAATGCGGAAAATTGGACGATGTCCGCCGCCGTGTCCGTGTTCGACTGACTGCGGGCGCGAGAGTTTAAAAAAGCGATGGACGTCAAGGGAGGATGGGGGGGGGGGGGGGGGGGGGGAAAAAAGGGAGATGACCGTAGCGCGCTGGAAACGTACCGCTTCCGGTTATGCGTGCCAGGACACAGCGACGGGGACTCCCGCGGGAGACTGGCGTTACATTCGATCTGACCCGCCGCGGTTGTTACTGAAATTAGTTCGGTTCGTACGGCTCGACATAAATTGCAGGTAGCTCGCATGGATGCGCTTATTGGTTCACGAGAGAAGCGCAAAGCGATACGTGCAGGATACGTCCGTTTTTTTACATTGCCAGTAAATACAACTTTCGTTTATTTCTTTTTCGCTTTGAACTCGAAGGGTTTAATTAGACACGATCGCGTGAAGACCACTTGAGTATATGGTGTCCCATATATTTCTGATTACAAACTCGAAAAGTATATAGAGCTAATGTTTCTAGAAATATGACTGTGTGTATCTTTTTTCGATACTTTGACCAAAATTTCGTTAAAGCACAGCTTATTTTAAAAAAATTAACTGAACAGAATAACTCTTTAATATTCATTGTGACCATCAGTTGTGCTTGATAATTATTAATGTTCTTATAAATATTTTATACATTAATAAAATAATAAGTACACAATTAATTTGGTGATATTATTATAATGTGTGTGCTTTCATTAATTTATTTTTATACCGTTAATATACTATATTATCGTAGTTTTCTTTTTTATCTTTCTATTCTTTTTAACATGATTTAAGCTTATTTTATTAGTTATTTCTTTTGTAAATTTTCTATTTGTTACATCGATTATTCTTTATATATAATAATAATAACACATTCATGTATCTATATTTGAAAAAAGATAAATAATAATAAATAGTAACGGAATAAATTCCACTCCATTCTATTCGCTTTCGCATCTTCTCTTTTTTTATCTACTATTAACTGACCACAGCCATTTTCCTTCGGGATCTACGTTCTGTTTTTGTCGTGGCCTTTACTTCCTCCGGGGGAATCCGGCCGAGCGATAAAAGTTCGCCTCGTGCATATATTTTACTCCTGGGAATTTCGTGACAATATCGATACGCGCCTGCGAGATTAGATCGCGGTTGATAGCGTGATGCGCAATGACACTTTCGCGCGAAACGAATGACTGATTAATTCGAATAATAATGGATAGTCCGAACACCACACATTCAAAGACAATTTGAAGCCATTTATCACCTTGTAAATCCCGAGCACAGTAGAATCGAATTTTTGAAAAAATAGATTTATCTGAACAAAAAAAAGAAAGATTCTATTATAAAATATACACATATTATATTATTATATTTATTTTAACGACGTGATGTCTCAAGATAATGAATGAACTTTTAAAACTACTCCTTCTATTTTTATATTTTTTATATAAATTTATATTTTTTATATTTAGCCATCCTATTATCGATTTTTTGTTTCTCCTGTAATAACTATTATATTCGTTTCTTTTATCTATAATCCCGATGTTTTATTGACGTCGATATTTCGTCGATATTAACAACGTAGAGTAAAGCGTCGACGAATTTACTTTCCCTAAATACAGAGAATACTAGGAAATTGAGCGAAGTACAAAAATGGGACGATTTCGCGGACGTGAAGCGGCGCGGCGCGGCGCGCACAATAGCCGCGACGATCGCGATCGCCATTGTGCCGCATCCTCATTATTGTCGTCGGACACGACAGGCTTGTGCCGGAGAAATGGTCCGCACATTTTCGAAGCCGCACTCTCGCCCGCCATCTTCCACCCCTCTCTACGGGGTACATCGATCGTCACCCCTCGGAAAAGTTTCCGCTCTTTTCCCGCCATCCATATCTCCCCCGTCCAACTCTCCTCCTTTTTGCCTGCTCGCTTTCTCTCGTAGACAAATTTTAAAGTCGATTGAATTTCCGGTTGGCCAAACCGCGAAGCTACCACCAAACAACCCCATGGGGTTGGTTTTTCCACATTTTTGCAGCGTTGACATGAAATACTCTCGTATGCTACATGTTTTATCTACAAAAAGGTCAAATGTATGGTCATAATAAACGCTTTTCGGTATTTAAGACTTACAATGTATTATTAAAATGTTATTAATATATATTTTTGAAACGCATTATTAAAATGGATATTCTTAATCTTTGTGATACTAACGAATCAGATTTATAAAATCTAAAAACTTTGTGCTAACTTTAATACATTTAATATTTAATTCTTTAATTATCTAAAATCTTTTTGAAGATAATTACTGTTACTGGATTATTAACAAAACTAATATCTTATCTTATGCTAACATCTTCTTATTTTAATATTATCATTTATAAGCTACAGGACATCTTTATTTATTTTAATCTATTTATTATAATTTCTTATGAAGGGCATTTATTCTTTTATTACAAAAATATATATTAATTTGTGGATTCACGCAATGTAAACATTTTGATCTTACATATCACAATTTTCTAGTAATAATTAATTTAAAAATCTCTAAAAAAATTAATTTTTGTTAATGTAAGCTCTTTAACCTTTTTTAACATAAGTTATATAAAAGTTGAATATTTAAATAAATTATATTTTTCGTAAAAAAGCATTTATTTATAATTTATCAAAGAACGTAGCATTAGCAATCGGCATAATAGAATTCAGACGTTTTGCACATCAAAATGAATGAGAAACGGCATACCATTGCTCGTTTCCGCGTCGTTTCCTATGCGTTATTGCACCATAGAAAAACGATATTAATTACAAAATTCCGCGGCAGCTGCGGGACGCGGTCCTTTGAACACGATCATAACGCGTAACAAAAATTCAGCGTCACCGAGCTCACCCTCTGCAAGGGGTGTTGATTCGTGCCACCCTTTACCAATCAAAAATCAATATGTCAAATAGAAATGTTCGCGTGCGCGGCACATTTGTAGCATATTAATTAAAACGTCGCCGATTAGTCGATGGAGGATGGGAACAAAAATGGTGATTTGGCTTGCCATAGGGCAGGGGATGCACATGCATGAATTACATCGTTCTCTCGTACATCAATTCGCATGACATCGCGAAATTTGAAGTTAAATGGCGGAATCGCGATAATTTTCGATCGTGGTTGCAACTGTGTTAAAATTCTGGCCAATTTTTAAATAAATAAAATTCCTAAATTTTTTATACCTATTTAAAGAAATATTGACTTGAGATTGTTTAAGGATTCTGCAGACGAGAAGAGTTGACAATATATTGTACTTGGCTTTGGAAGTCGCCATGTGTATAATAGCGAAAAAAATATTAAACGCATAAGTTCGTTAACGAGTAACAAGCGAAAAATCGTCGATCGAAAGGCGCGCGAAAACTTCGTTTTTATTAATCTCTTTCGACGAATTGCCTATAACTGGCGAGTGACTGCGTTCCGACATTTTTGCGGGTGTATGCCGTAGCCGCGGGAGCGTAATCGCGCCCGCGGTTATTATCACGAATCTACACAAAAATTACGCCGTCCGACGCTCACGTGATTCAACAGTTAAGGTAAAACGTTAAGTAGATTAAACTTTTATGCGGCAGCCCGAACGTTTCCACGCATTTTTACAGCCGCTAAATATCCCGGTTTTTTCTCCCGCTGCTCTCGCATTTTCGCACGTATGATTCTCCGCTGCGCGATCGTTCCCATCGCAGCGCGAGTTCTCAAATTTGCATAAATAAATCACATTGTGCTTAAAAGTTAATAACATCTTATGAATTATCAGTGTTTCAAGCGTCATATGTGTATAATCGAGAAAAGTTTTACTCGACATGAAAATGTTACACTTAAATTAATTTTCAGTTTTTTATATATTATTGAATAATATTGAATAATAAAAACTAACTTTATCAACGATAAAAGGAATTATTGATAGAAATCGGTTATATTGGACAATGTAATTGAAAATTATGTAATATTTGGCTTTAATTTTCTGAGTGGTATGTTAGAATTTAATTAAAATTGGTTTTTGCAGGATACTAAATATAATTGCAACTCACTGCTAACGATTATTCTTATACAGAGAAGCAAACGTCATTATTGGGTTTAATAGTAATTTGCGCTTATAAATATCATAATTCCACCTGAAGTTTCGAAATTACAATCGAAATCAGTTGGATTATTAGGAATTATAGTTTTTGTTGACCGTGTCGGGAACAGGAATATACGAGGCGAAGTATATTATCGATAACGGTTTCCACATTGTTTCGGAAAAAGGAGAGGCTCCTAACGCTACACTCCAGAGTGACTATAAATCCCGTCTTCCGCTCATCGGCTTCCTCGGCGCGAGGCGTTTCCTCTCTCTGGAAAGTTCGTTGCCTACGTTCACGCGGGCGAAACTTCCGGCCCGGAAGCGACTATAGCCGTCGCGGTACGATTAATAGTCAGTTCGAGAACCTGAACCAACCCAGCGAACCAGCCGGCTCCGGGACCAACGGTAGCGGCGGCGCGGCGCGGCGTAGGGGGACGCTTCGTCGGTGACACGATGGCTGCGTCCTGCAACCCGGGGTGCGGGTGGGGATTGGGGGCTGACTGGAACCGTGCTGCCATAACACTGCCGCTAATTAAACGATTAATCATGCAACGAATGACACGTATATAACCGGTTCCGCAGGAAATCGCTCCCGCTAGACCCTCCGCTGTCGACGTAGCCGACCAAGGTTATGCCCGCTATTCCCACCCGATGTGCAGCATCTGCATATTCACCGGTGCACATGAGCGTGATGCAATATTAACTCCTTACTCCCGAAATGATTTTTATCGCGGCACCAGAACGGCGCTTCATATCGCCAGTAAAACGCGTGAACATTTGCGGATGTTCATTCCACAGTCGACTCAAGTCGGGCAGATCGTTTATCTTAATATCACATCTATTATGACATTGTACTGTTATTATCACGCAGATGGGGATTGAGGAAACCTCCGGAGAGGTAAGCTCGATAACCTGAATATGAGTCGAATACAAGTTTAATACTGTCGAGAAGGGGCCGTGAGATGAAGATTATAGATTTTAAAATTTAATCGAAAACTACGACTGCCTCATTTTAAAAGTAAGACTCAGAAAGTATCGACGTCTTGATTGTGCACCGTCGTTCCACCTCAGCTCGGTTCCTATTATCTACAGTAAAGCTTGCGATAAGTCCGGAACACCCTATAGAGAACTTCATGAGGAAGAGAGGAAAAAAAAGCGAAATGCGAGCGAGGGGGAGAGTCGGCAGGAGATGGTTACTAACTGATAGAGAAGGTCGGTACGGATAGCGCTTCGCAATCGAATCGCGTCCCATGCGGGTGGACATGGTGGGGTCGGTAGAGAGAGGTAAAGAGGGGGGCAGGGGGATTGGTCGGTATCGAGGGGGATAGCAATCCCGGCTGTGCCGCTCTGCTCGTCCGCTCGTCGGGGGATGGCCACCAGGCCCGCTTTCACGGTCCGTGTGCAGCCCTTCATTTCGATTGTCCGACGTATCGATACTCGACATCGGCCATACCCGTCTATTATTCGTTGCGGCCAATGGTCACTGGCACCACCGTATACCCGCTTATGATTTGTTACTCTGTTTTCGACGTATGTTGCGGCGACCATGCGATGTCCTCCCCTCCCCCCTCGTCCCTCTCCGGTTTCTTCCAATCTCTCTCCGTGCGCCGTTTGCACGCTCTATCGTTCGCACCCATCGAGTATTATCTTTAGTGATGTTCCCAGGAGCCCCGATATATCCGCCTGTACGATTTTTAAATAAAAGGACTAGCGATTTAAAAACTATCAATACATATACTTCGACATTATCTATCTTCTCAAGCAAAAGCTTCTACAGATAAATATTGAAATGTAATAACAATATAGTCGGACTTATTTAACATCGAAAATGATTTCTATGGATAAGAATATTTACGCTCGAATCAGGACCAATAAATATTTTTAAAAAGTTATTACTATTAATAAAGTCGATTGAACGAAATTAGAAGCTAATTGTAAGTCAAATTAACAGCTAGAGATTAGACACAATGGTTATTATAGTGAAAATGAATGGGAGCAATTTAATGAACAATTTCTTGATTATAAATTCGATTGAGCTTCCAATGTCACATGCAGAAACTCGTAAAAAATTACTGAAGCGAATTTCTCATAAATGAAGTTTCAAAATAATTCACGAATTTACGTTTATCGTGTTTTAGCAAAACCCAAACAATGTAATCGCTTTAATGTAATGAGCTTTCTATAAATGTAATTTCGTAACTGGGCACGCAAGGGGGATATTACAGCTGTATCGTGCGACACGCTTATCGCTGAAATTGAAAATACGCGCGACGAGTAGAGAAAGGGAAAAGAAGGAAGGAGATCAGGAGAATCCGCGTAACGCGTATCGCGATACGGCAAGGAGAACGCGATATCGAAAAAGGTATAAGAATGGCTTTTCGCTTCGCCTTCGGTGTATCACATAATCCACCGATTCCACTATTATCCCGTTGTTTCTGCGCTCGTGGCCGCAATTTATTATATTTCTCTCTCCCCTTCGCCCATCCCCTTCATCCTTCCAGCTTCGCTCGCTCCCTCGACATTCCCCATCCTCTGTTCCCTCGGAAGAGAGTCGGTGCGCTACAGGTGTCGACGAGATACAGGTGTTGTTAGGATAGTTGCCCGTGGGGAGGATAAAAGCATCCTCACCTAACTCCACTTCCTCCCTTTTCCCCCTTTACCCTCGTTTCTTCTCAGCTCCGCTTCTGCATCCTCTTCGAACCGACACCTACCGACTTCGTCGCCATCACCACCGACAACCCCCTGCGACTTCACGACCGAAACTTCAGGAGATTGCAAAGCTTCGAAAAGACTTTGAAGCGCGAAACATAAACTGAATTAACCTTGGAATGCATACAGGATAAACGCGCCGCTCTGTCATTTAGATACCGTAACACCGGCTTATATATAGAATGCTTCTCGATTACTAATAAATTCTCTCTGACAAGGTGGAAATTAAAATTATTGATAATAAATTCTGTTTCTATGAACGCTTGCAAGATCACTACTGAGATTATTGCTAACAATGCTTTTCCTGTTTTTTATCTAATTTGTAACTTTTACACGAACATTAATGAAGATAGAATATTGATGAAGAAATAACAATACAATTCAATATTTCATGTAACAATAATTTAATGCAAGTGGAAACAGCGCGAGTAGTTTATATAATAATCATCATCACATCATGCGTCACTCTGTGTAAAGATACACACAATGAAAGATATGTCGAATTTACAATTCTTATGAGCGACAAATAGCAAATTACATAGATCTCGCGACATGCACTAAGAAAATTAGCGGGACATTTTTCCGCGTATTCTCTGTTTACTCTAGTTAGTCCGGATAAAAAGTAAGACCTAAGTAAAGAGAAAGGCGGAAGGAGCCTTTACTCCGAAGACGGTGGCGAAGGCGAAGAAGAGATGAAAGAAAAAGAAATAGGAGAGAGCGAAATGGAAGAAACAACGGCGAGAACGGATTCTCCGCCAAGCGAGCAACCGAGCGAGTAGCCGAACGAACTTTCCTATCACCGACTTTCGCGGCAATACAATTAAAAAGATTGCGAAAGTCCGCAGTACTCGCGAGAGCGAGCCGCTACTCGCGCAAAGTTAGCCTTCTCCGCGGAATTGGTGAAGAGAAGAGCGAGGAAAAGATGCTCTTTGTCGCGTCGTCATCGGTCGTCGTTGCCCTCGTCGTTATCATCTTACGTTTACCTCGTCAACGTCAACTGTTTGTCTGCCAATCGGTGAGCAGAACATTCGAATCGAATCCTACACCATAGGGACTTCTCCAACGAATGCCTTCTTACACTTTCAACATCGCAATTCCTTTCCAGCCGGTTTTCCAGTGCGCTTTTGTTTTACAGAAAAAAAACTTTCCATCTCTCTCGTTTCCTTTCTTTTTTTAATGTATACGCAAATCCGAGATTTGAGAGAAGAATTATGAATATGCTTTTCTTTACACACATACGGAATGAATTATATATTCTTATAAATTAGAGCCGAGTTTTGGCAAGTAACCGAGCCAAATAATAGGTCGCAGATTTAAGTGTCAATATCAACTCGATCATCGGAAAACTAGGTCTTAGCAAGGCCTGAGGAGTATTTAACTCTTATACATAAGTTACTCGCTCTAAGTTGGCACTAGTAATTAGTAGGTAGATATATCTAAACTCGTTTTAATCTATCTTAACTAAATACTGAAAAAATTATATTATTGAAAATATTTCTATATAAGTCAGTATTATGCAATAAGAAAAGCAAAAGCTTGAAGAAAGACTACATTTAGTTTATTGTTTCATTCGCAATATTATTTTTGCATAAACCAACGAATATGATGAATTCACTTCTTTTATACTGCTATAATTATTTTACTATGCTGTTGTAAGTAAATGTTTACATCATTCAACTTTCATAACATTTTGTTACGAGATATACCGTGTATTTTGAACTTGTTTATCTAAAGCTAATTTAATCCGAAATTGCTGTAATTAAGTCTGTATATCATGATATAGTTAATCTTGCTTTTAATAATAAATTGTAATGTATGTCATTGGTTTAAAAGATCATTATAATTATATTTTTGCTTCTTATTTTCATTATTTTTCAGAAATATTTATTGTACATGTTAAATATAAAGTGACAATATAAGTTTTAATAATTTAATTCTATTTGTTAGATAATAATTGTGTTTAATATTTGCATAAATTAATTTGCACATAGGAATCGTTTTGTGTGGTTATAAACCATTGTTTACTTTCCTATGCATGTAATATTTCGTTATATCTCAGTTCGTACATCGCTTTGGAAATTATTGTATATACTTTTTCTCCTAAGGGAAAATATATATATTATATATATGTTCAGAACAGAACAAATTACTCTTTCTCTCTCTTCTCTTCTTCTTTCCGAAAATATTCCAGTCACGTTTCTCGTTGTTTACGAGAGTGACGTTTATGCGCCGAAAATGCGCCAAGTGTCTCTTTACTCTCAAGTTACGAGTGAAATATCGGACGTATCATTGCTAATATTTTTCCCCCGGAAAAGCGAGCCCCCTGCCGGAGGCCGAAGCTGAGGGCGACGATAACTCACTTCCTGGAGAATCCTTAAGAACGCGACGGAAAAGTCGGATTGGGAAGGGGCAAGGGTGGGACGAGAGGGGAGGAAACGAGGCCACGAGAATAACTCAAATTTATGAGGTGTAGAGCCAGACCAAATTCCCGTTTGTACCATCCCCCTGGAGTCCACTTATACCCGACTGTTACCCTATATATGCCGATCGTTTACTCCGCGTCATAATCTACCCTTTCTAAATTTTTGCTGCCCTCGTTTCCGTTACCCCGCCGGAATTCGAATATCGCATCCTCACGATTCTTCACGGACACCGATATATCACGCGTCGGAATATTGAAAAAATTATTTTTGTAAAACGGTTCGAGCAATCTATTACCTTTGTCCTTACTATTCTCTTCAATCTAGGGTACTCTGATTTAAAATCTTTTCATCCGTATGCTGAATTGTATCGTTATCCTTTTTGGCTACAACGATTCTTAATTATTTTCGTATTCTATTGAATACAGAATTCTTCATAAGACTTGCGATTTTTAATTTCTAGCGTTATCCCGATTTAGATAAACAATATGGTCTACATAAATTCGATAAAACATACCTATGTGAAGTTTTGTTTTCTATCTCAAATACTCTCTTTTTTCCTGCTGTCTCTATTTTTATAGAGTTCAACTCATCAGAATTCTTTGAATACTTTATATTTTTACTATTTCTCGTTTATTTTGTGATGGAACTTTTTGTGAACTAAATTTGTGAGAAAAGAGAGAAAGATTAAGTATTTATTTAAAAAATCCGGATTATTTTCTTGGATCTTCCCTTCATTACGTGACACATTATAAATAACTAATTTATGTCTATTTATTAAGAATATTGAATGCCGTGCTAACCGATTTACCACCTGTACAACTAGAAGGATTTACAAATATAGTTTATATAGCTAGTACACGTACTACTCAATAAAATACAACGCTTGTGTGTCACACGTATACGCAAACGCAACGCACGTAACTGCACACCCACGATCGTCGTTGCTATCACTGTCATTATTAGCGCGGCTGGGTTTCCGAGCGCGGCTTGCCCAGCTCGATGTTTAATGCAGAGTCATGGTGCACGTAGCAGATACACATATGCGTATGCGTATACGTAAGTCGACAAACGCGTGTGCTACGAATTATCGATCTGCCGCGATACGAGCGATTCTCTTCGAACCTAATACCCGGAGTCAATACTGACGTGATAAAACCCGAAGCAAGCGTACACGAACAGTGAGAGACGGACAAGCAAGGCGTTAGAGGGATTCTAAAAGAGAAAAAAATAAAAGAAACACAGAACGTTTACAGGAAGTGAAAGAGAGAAAGGAAATTATACGCAAATAAATTGGAAATCTATTAAAATACTTAAGAATTATACGCGCGCGTATATATATTATGCCAGAAACAAGAAAGCTCCTACAGCTCTAAAAAGTTCAAGATTTCTTAACATAATAGATTTTTCATAGAATATTAGAGAATAAAAAAATAGTAGAAAAATGTATATAAAATAAATGTGAAAGCTCTCCTGAATATATTCAAATTACAAGGTATAAAGAAGGCAATAAGAGCCAAATGTGGTACGTGAAACGCGTGTATTATCTATTAAAATATAAAATATCTTACAAATATAAAATAAGAATCGTCAATAGCATGTACGTTTCAGTCCCTTTTTGACCCATCTTCAGCGCAATTACAAAAATTTAAAACACATGTTAAAATATATACATATATTCGGTGTGCACGTGTGTATATGTACGCGCGCTTATATTCAAGCACAGATTATTGTGTTACAGTTTAATTCATAAAACAGTAGTCTCTGATTAAACGTTTTCTCCATCTCTTGAAAATCTAAAAAGGTGCAAGTGCATTTTTTCGCACTCTTGACGGCGCAACCCCCCAGGACATGCTCGCGCTTGTATAGTATAGCTCTTTACTTAAGCAACGATGCTCCAGCCGACATACGGCGCCGTCGCATGTTGAATACTTCATGTTACGTAACCCGAAGAATGCGCGCGTCGTGTCTGCAGATCGGCCTGGAAGGACACGATTATCCTTTTACGGC
Organism: Temnothorax curvispinosus; assembly: GCF_003070985.1. Lineage (NCBI taxonomy): Eukaryota > Metazoa > Arthropoda > Insecta > Hymenoptera > Formicidae > Temnothorax > Temnothorax curvispinosus. Next base: position 319,522 of record NW_020217561.1, on the reverse strand, counting down.
CGACGCAAACGAGGTTGACGTACACTAAATAAACCATTTCGGCGCCGTGGAATGGGAGGCAAATGAAAACACGGAAAAAACGTTCTGTCCGGATTGTCTTGACTTCGGCGTTGATCGAGGTCCTTAAGGCCGTATCCTCTCTAGTCAATGGAATGACTACCAGTATGCAGGATATTCGTGTGAGATTCACGAAGTTGACAAACTAAATAAATTGAATTTGAAGCATGATCAGAGTGTTGGTTAGCCTAGAGAGAATCAAAAACCTCCGAGAAATTAAACTTCCGTGCTGCAAATATATGATAAAATCTTATTCTTTACTCAGCTTAAGGGGATTTTAACAGAATTTTAATAACGAGACTTAATTAGTAAAAGATATTTAAACTTTATAATTAAAAAGTTATAGAGAGAGAGAGAGAGAGAGAATCTGATCGATTTTTTGTCGTGCGAAAATCGCTTACATATTCATTAGAAAATAACACTCTTAAAGTTTGAGGAAAATTTAACGAGATGCTATGACAATGGTTATTTAAAGTTATTGTATAGTTTATAATTTTAGTCAATGCCCGATGTGATCATATATTGCGATCCCATATGTTAATTATTATTATCTGTATTAGTATCTTTTATTATTTGCTAGTACATTATTCTATTAATTTTTACAGAAGAGATGTGAAATATATCAGAAAGATTTTAATTAGTGGTGACAATTTCTTAAATTGAAGGAAATATCCCCTTTTCAAAAATTCGATTTCTTAATGTAAGCAAAACGTGAGAATACATACTAAATGTATGTTATGCGCTCAATAATATCGCAAGTTTAGTTTAATAGAAAAATAATTAAGCTGACTGTAAAGACATTACTGATCTTTATCATTGATACGAAACCAGAAGTAATGGTATTAAGAAGCCCCTAAAACGTACGGAACGCAGCCCCCTAACTGTAACCCCTAGATCTGATCCCTTCCCGGCAACGACTAGTCTGCCGCTTCTGCGGTGACAGTAAAGACAATCATGCTACAGCATTATCCTAACCAGACACGAACCCTCGTCTAGAGACCATGTTTCCCTAAGACCGGTCTTGTAAGGATTGAAGATAAAATTCTCTGCGATAGGATCGCTAATACGGATATGTAATTGTCAAAAAGGCGTATCTCTCAGCTATGTTTACATTAAGTAAATTATAATTAAAGTAAACATATATAATCACTTTATCTAAATAATTACTTTAATCTAAATGAACTTTGCCCGTTTATAGTATGCTACTCGGCTTTCTGTGAAGAATTAATATAAAATGATCATATACACAAGGCCTACATCCTTTAGAAAATTATTTGAAAATCCTATAAATATAGAAAAGCGAATTTATATCAACAATGTAACTATTGAAACATAGATATTGAAAATCGATTAAATATCTTCTCTGTTATGGGATAATTTTCAACTAAAACAAGATATCGGTGGAAACATAGACTGTATCTAAATATTTATCCAGATTGTGAGAAAACAACTAAACAGTCATCGATTTATGGTAAATAAAAATGCCGTTTCAAAATAATATTGAGTCACTGATGCGAGGAAATGTCAGATGTGAAAATTTTTAACGCTATTCTCGGCGGCGAAAGTTCTCGTCCGGTTCTCTCGGTGCATCCTGTTGACGGTCTCACAACGAAATCAGCCGCGGTAGTTCCGGAGGCCGCACAGCACGTGGTACGCTAGTTCAGTTTACGAGCATTTTGTGCAAATTGGTGGTAAAGTTAGCGTCTTAATATACATTGGCTAAACTGTTTATCGAAGTTTGCGAGCGGACGAAGCGCACGGTGCTCGTGCTGCTTGGTCGGTCCACTATGTGCACCTATTCCGAAGTCTGTAACTAATCCTACAAAACCTTAACGAAACTCTTCGCACAACTAATTAATCGACAGACGAGGTCCAATGATTGTACGAATTGCATCTTGTAATTATATTTAAAGAAAGATTATAAAAAAGCTTACATATGTATACATATTACTTTTAATCAGTAATTATTATACTTCTTCTCTTCGATCTCTTCGAATTCTAACAATATTTTCGTATAAGAATGAGAAATAATGTTGTATACACACTTACATATTTTTTGCTCTATTGTGTAATGTAAAACAAATCTTCAAGATAAATATAGAACGTACTCGCGTTTCAATTGTAATCTGATTTATAACAAAAATGAAACTAAAGTAACAGCGAAACAGCGCTCGCAAAAGTTAACAGCGATTCTGAATACTGCGAATGATAATCCAGCGCGAATGTTTGCATACAGCACAGTTCGCGATGAATGCAACAGAGCCGCATATTTTTTAAACAATAGTATAGTCGGGCGTGCATTTTCAAACGAATAGAAACGTTATAGCGCTTGCATCATTCCGTTCGATTGGGCGGATACCCACATGTATTCTTCTGGAATTCGGTATCAACCGTTGCCTCTCTTTTCTCTCTGCAGTATTTTTTGACAGAAATAATCCAAAAAATACAATGGATCAGTTTAAATCACAGACAAATATGTTGCTTTTCTTTTTCGTGCCATTGTATAAATCGAACCAATCGATACCGCTTTATAGTTATAAAAATTAATATCAAAATGAATTATTTTCTTCCGAATTACTTTATATATAAAAATACTGGAAAAATACTAGAATTTAATAGAATTTAATAATTGAATAAAAAAAGTTTTTAAATCAAATGAAATTTTTAATTTACAATTAAAATTTTCTTATTTTATTCCACAACCTAATAAAATAGTTGTAATTTAAGTTTGTTGACCCCTTTCTATGGACATATTTATTTACGATGCTAGAAAAAATAAAAACTGTATAAATTTTATTCTTGCACATAAACAAATCTTTTGTTTTCTTGACATGTGACACTATTGATATACTAGACTAACTAGACTTATGAAATGTATTGAAGAATCCTTCTTTGTTTTATGAATTGACAGATGACTGCAAACCTTGATCTACAGAATTTATTTTCATTGAAAGTATAGGACACGTATAAATTGAATTAACCTTTATTCATTATTAATAAAGAGCAAAATTCTTGCGTTAGGTTTTACCAATCTACATTATTGAATGGTGACGTGCAAAAAAGAGCAATTTATTTTCATGCGTTTGTCTGTAGTGAGGAACCAGCTTGTTTAACGAGAAATATTTTTAAGTAACGCTAAAAACATACGAGAAATGCAAATTATGCGCTTGATTGTAATTGAGAACCTGTTTACTGCTGTGAAATTAAACGCGCATATGTGGAGAGTTAATGGCAAGCCGTACGGGAATTTGGATGCAGAATGGCTGGAAAGTATTCACTGGAACTTCCATTACCTTGCATCGAAATTTAAGCCAAGACAACGAATCGGAAAACGATATCCGATAACGTAAACCCTTGGTTACACGTTGTACATGAGTGCTTAACAATGGCTGAAAGACGTGCAAGTTTACCTGGCTCCACCTGAAGTCACATATCTCTCTTATATGAACGAAATAGCGAAATAAAAAAATTATGAGTCTTCCGAATCGAAAACAGAATAGAAAAGAAAGCGATATAAATGTATCTGACATTGTAATGAGTATAATGGCATTGAATAACGCCATTTTTAAGCCGAACAATTCCAAAAGACTTACCGTTTTGAATTTAGAAAAATATTCTATCAAATTTCAAAATATGCACGATAAAAATATTTGAACTTTGTCTTATTTATGAAGGAAACTCCATTTACCGAGAGATAATAATTTCAAATTTAAATTTAAAAAACTCTTCATTATATTCCCAAAAGATATTCGTTATATCATGCGCTTTCTCTACAATGATTGATGTAATTACCCTATTTGACTATCGCAAATGTTCTAAATTCAGCGAAGCTTGATTCCCGTTTTAACCACTCTTGCACCACTTCCAACGTCACAGTCGGAACGTGCGGCGCGATGAATTATCGTGCAAAAGCGAAAGGCGCGGAGAAATACATAAGATACCAACATTGATATTGCGCGCGCGCAAAGGGCTGCCGACGGTCCTGGTCGTGCCTGGTACATCGCGGGTCACGAACCGGTACCTACCTAGTTGAGAAATCAGGGAGGTGCCAGGAGGAGTGACGGCAGGCGCGGAAAGGGATCGGCGCATCGTGTTCCGTAAACGAATCTCTGATCATTCCCGGCGAATAAACTGCTCTCTCTTTCTCTCTCTCTCTCTCTCTCTCTCTGTCTGTCCCGTTGGACATATAGTTTTTATTTATGCGCAGCCCGATAGGATGTACACGGGGTGTTGTACGATACAAGCGCGTATAAGCGCGTCAATTGGTCTATTCGTGCACGAAACATTCGCGTGGAAATTACGCAAAACGATGCCGGCGACGCAAGCACGAGAGTCGGTGAATAATAGGGATGACGAGGTGGAGGGTGGGTTTTTACATCATCCACCGACAAACGCACGTTCCCGTACCGACTGTAAACGATTTGTTTATACAAGCAGCAGCTTCCGGTCGGCCGATATTTCGTCCAGCGATCGGAAACATTCGCATTCTGTTTGTCCGTTCGCAGCTCGACTCCGATCAATCGCGATCGTTCGTAAACGCTGGTGCGTTTACGATGTTTTTCATTACCGACATGTGAGCCCGCGATCGTAGCCCACGGTTTCATTAGCGCGACGCAAATATCTGATCATGGCGTTCCGCGGCGCAGCACGGAAAGTCGATCGGCGAAACGCCGGGACGGAATTTTTGTGCGAGAATAAAACGGATTAGCCAGAGCTATTCATCGTCAACCATCGCCAGAGTAACATTGATCTTCTGATGTTTACAACGCGACCATGGACGGCCGCGTATTCTCGTATTGCACGTTTCGACGCGCTTTAAAACGGAATTTGAACCGTAAAAATTGGCCTCTGCGTGTGTTTGAGTTCGCAATCGGGAAATTGACACCAGAAACACTTCTATTTTCACTTTTAATATAAAATATTGTTTTTCATCGTGCTTGAAAGGCTTGAAAAAATAAATAGTGCGGTGCATCGACTAAAGTATACATTTTACAAAACATTTCAAAAATAACGAGCCTCTGGGTCACAGATACGTGTGTGTGTCAAGAAAATGTATTTAAAAAATAAATTTTACCATAAACCTAAGTTTGTCAATCCTGTGCTTAATTTAATTTGAACTTAAAAATACGTTTTTTTAAGTATTGTTTAAATTCTATTCTGAAAATATTTTCATATTTCTTTTTTTTTTTGGCCGAATTTTGCTTCAATATTAAACGACAGTTACTGGACGATGTTTATAGTGTACGTCAAATATGATAATAAAGCTCACGCTATGTCATATACGCGAAGATATATTGATGTATTATAGAATTTTAAAATTTTAAAATATGAGAGCAGATTGCATTTATATAATCGCTTTCTTTCCCTAGCAGTTATTTCTGGAAACATCGTTTTAATACCAGCATCTACTTCGCCTCTTTCGCAATTGTTTCATAATTTTAAGGATTTCTTTTTATTATATGCAAAAAAAGCATATATCTTTCGCGCACAAGTATTGTAAGAGATACATGGTTTGTATCAGAAAACTTGCATATTGAATTACGATATTGTATTAAATAAGGTATTATAATATAATCGCATAAAAATAATCTATACATTCTTAATTGAAATATTTTTGTCACTGAAATCTAAATCCATGTCTCTGTCCTCAATACCGCAAAATATTTCGATATATTTGAACATGGTTGAGGCTTAAAATGACCCTCGGAACGTTCCTGCGCTAATGTCGGAAGGGTTGGAAGTTACAAATGATGCTCGGGCGGTTCACGTAAGAAAGAGGTTGGCAGGGTGTAGCTGGAGGGCGAACTTACCTCGTTCGGAGATTAGAGAGATCGTACTTTCTTCGGTAGGGACCATCGGCAGACAGCCGACGCTTGTCCGAGTGGCACCGTAAACGCCGAGAATACGTTTTACGATCTTAGGAAGACGAGAGGTAATCGAGAGCTCTTCGAGCAGGAACTCTAGTAGAGGCAATGCAGTTTTAAACGCTCGTATAAACTTTCGAAATTACATTCGAATAATTATGCAGGTTTCATAGAAAATAGTGAGACGATGCAGTTACGAAATGTCCAATACTTGTACCGTCGAGCTTTTATTTCACAAGTTACTGCCGTCCAAAATAACTGTCGGTCGAAATATCAATTATTCGGTGCGACATATATCGAGCCCCGTAATGAGCGTAAAAAATTTCATATTAAAGCTATAAATTAGGATTACTGCATAAAGTAACTGAATATCGAATATAGCACGTTGAATAAAAGAGTTGTATAAAAAAAAGTCTCTATAGGTCATATTTGTACTTCACAATTAGCGTGCTAAATGGGGTCGCAATTTGACATTTAATGCTATACGTAACCGTTTGTTTGCGAGTTTTATCTAGCACTGAATATATAGCGGACAATATACGGCATGATCGTCTGTTATTCATAGTTTATTGTCTGTCGCATTTCCGTGTCGCGCACATAAAAAAAGAGATATCGAACGCGCAATTACTTATGGTTGCATCGAGTGGCTTGATCGCGCGAGAGCGCAAACGATTCCGATGCCAAACATTTATCCGATAGGTTGATACTTGTTTGATGCTCCTGCGAGATTCCGGGCGATATTAATATGCCCGCAGCGTGTTATCGATATTTCTCGGATGATCGTATGCACGATTCCAACGGTTTTATCTGAAAATAGCAGGCAGATGTCTGTCGGTCTGAGAGCCATCATTATCCCCGCATTGGTGTGAGAGGTACTATATCCACTCTCCAGCCGTTGAATGAAGAGGGCGGTTCCGTTCAGGAAGGGCCAAAAAAAAGAGCCCTCCTTTTTTTCGCGAAAGTTATCCCCACGGGAAAAACAGCTCTTTCCAGCTTGTGAGTCTCGACCTCCGAGCGTCTCTTCGAAATACAGCCCGACCCATCGATCGAATATCGAGCAGCAAGCGACAGCAGCGAGCGACTCCGGCGGCAACGGCCGACGAAGAGGCCGATTTGTTTGTCGGAAACGCTCCAGAGTTTTCCCGGCAAGTTTTCCCCCCCTCGTCCCGGGAACATCGGCGAAGGCGGAGTCGACTTACGTGTTGTCGAATAACCGGGTCGACCCTTCGCCGAGTGTCCGCTCGCGAGCTACTTAAGTTCCTCGCCCTATCTCGCCCTTCCCGGATCATTATTCAACCCCCAGACCGGCCGAACAGTGAAATCGCATGAGTCACGGAGGAACACGACGGTGAAATTGAAGCGGTCGAAAACACCTTGATTAAGTCGGTGACATTGCAACAAAATAGCTACCTGCTCTCTCTCTCTCCACCCAAGGATTAGGGTATTAACACTGAATACGATGAAATGTAATGGTCTCCGCGACTTTAGAAACTTCCATATAATGTTAAAGCGACATCATTAATCTTCTGTTTTTTTTTCTCCAACTATTAACGAGAGAGAAGATTTAGCATTCCATTTTATATAATAGAAACTTCATACAGCGTGTATTATGATATATTATGCAGAAGAAAGTATATTTTTAAAAAAATAATCTGAACTACATTTTTCCACATACATTTCCGCAATGAGTGCGTTAATTTGAAATGTGCGTCGACGCGATGTCGCGAGCCGTAATTTCACTGCAAATGAGCCGCGACCGTAGATTGTTTTACCGCATATACAGGTAATAGAATCCGACTTTGTAACTCTCGCGCGGGTCGCGGTGCGGCCTTTAATCAACTCGGGGAAAAAAAAAATAAAACTTCTCAATGGAGAGCGTTTCCGAAGCGCGGCGCGTTCGTTCTCGTTTATCTTCGAAAAAGGAACCCGGGACAAGCGAGGAACGGAGGAGCGAAACAAAATAAAAAGCATGCGCGCACACAATGCGAGCCGCACACGCAGGATGGGGGGTTGTGGAAACTCGATGCTTCGCGTTCGAAAATGAATTTAAGCACGCCGAAGCCCGTGCCGTTACCGAAGTATCCGGTTCTGTGAACTTTGGTGATAAGTTTCATGAAGTGCTCTTCGGATGGCGTACGCGTGTGTGCACGTATGCGCGCTCGTAGCGTGTATCGTATTGCAACGCGAATCGCGAAGCTGCGAAACAAGTTTGAATGGGAATCACCGTTTCGGTTCGTTGCGTTCGATTCGATGTCGCGATCGATTGAGATAACTTCCAGCTTTCAAGCGCAGATTCGCAGTTTAGTCGCATGTGGTATGCGAGTTCAGAATACACGGCTTGTGGAATTTAGTAACGTGATAAATTGACCAAAGTATGCTCATTGAAATGGATCGTTCACTTTTCCTGATTTGAAATTCCAGCTTCTTTATAAATTGCATTTGTCATTAATATATCTCTCACACATTTTCAAACGTCAAGATTTACGTATTGTCGGAGAGATTTTCAGACTAGAGATTATTAAATGCGTACAAACTTGTACATACTGAGAGTTTTAAAGCCACAATCTTTTAATGTACAATGATAATTGTGTATAATGGTAATTATTAGTAGAAATATGCAACGACTGTTTAACCCTTCGCAGAACATGTGTAATTCTACTGCTTTCGTCGAACAAGTGGGTCTTTTACGCCAGTTAAGATTTTCAAGCTGTATAATAGTGCCATAAAAAATCTGAAAAAATTCAAGTATACTTTTAAAGACTTTAAGAATCTATTTATACCGTTATATATGCCTGATTCTTGTTTAGGTTCTTTTTATGAGTCCGTAAAATCTCCGTAAAATTCGAAATGGAAATATCGAGTGGGTATTGAAAGCCCCATTTGTTCTGCGAAGGGTTAATTGGAAAAATAAAAAAGTTGGCATATCTTCTGACAAACATTTAATTAACTAACCTAAATTACATAGAATACTCGCTTAAACTGTAATCTGGCGAATGTTAGAGCCATCACTGTAAATTTCTCGCAACTACTTTTGTCTTAACTAGCTCTTTCTGATGGCTCTTTCCTCAATGCAAATATTTAACGGACATTTTTTGCCCGGTGTCCCCGGGGATTACCATAAAACGTAAAGGTAAACCAGAAAATGTTAGTAGCAAAGCGAAATCCAATGAACGCTGGACAAAATCAACAGATGAATTGCAAATATATAGAGACTGTAAAGTTTGCCGAGCGACGTTATTGATAACAGCAGCGAGTATTTCTTCCTTTTCTTCTTAAAGCTTTTTATATTTTGGAGAAAAATGAAAACTTGAAAATATTTTCCTGAGAGAATAAGAAACTATTTATGCGCAAAAATGATACGTCAATTTATCATCTCAATATTTCAACAATTTATTCTTTATATTCACGCAACGAAATTTTATTCATATGATGTTTATATATAATATATATCGCGCAAAAGAGTCAGCTGCATTTCCTTTTTGACACACAATGCTTATTAACAATAATCATTAGCGTGGAAAAATGAGCATTTTCAGTACGTTATTTTAGCTATCTTTATTATACATAATTGCGCGTCGGAAATTCGATCCAGGCGCATCCACGGCTGTTATTTTACAATGGAGCACCAATGAAGCGGATTATAGCAGGCAATAATAATTTATGCACGCGATAAATATATGCTTCTTCCGAATATATGCAATATTGAAGAATAAAATATTAATATTTTTAAAAATAAGTCTGAAGACCTCGTCAGCAAGTATCAGCCGCAGAGGAAGAAGCGACTCGCAAACGTGTTCTACTGGCCCCATTTTTGCCCTCTTTAAATTAATTGGTCAGAAATCAGAAAGAAACGGAAAGACTAAAGCGAGCGTCAGTATGAATCCGATGGAAAGATGACGAGGGAAATGACACGCCTTTATCTCGGAGAGAAAGAAAGGTCTCGCGATATAAAGGGCGAGGGCAGTAAGACAGCAATCTACAGCTCGGTCCACCGAGAGCTGTAACACCAGTGGAATCGAACTTGTAATAAGGTACGTCTCGCCCACTCACCAGAACTCGATTGCTCTCCGGGGACGACGACGCCGACTCTTGTCTTCCCTTCGCCTCCTTCTTCTCTTTCTGCTCTTCCCTCCTTCTCCTCTTCCTCCTCGATAACCTTTCTGTACTACGTATTTTCCGGGGTCGCGTAAAGGGAAGAAGTTTAGGAAGTTACAAGGCCACTTCGCGTTACATTTTCCCGTTATCGCCATTTCCTTAAGGTTACATCGGCGTGTCTTCGGAATTTCAATCTGCGTGCAAACCAAGATTCTCTACCCTTCTTCCATTCTCGGTGGAATTATTCTTTCTTTGGTAGAGAATACCGATTCCATTTGTCAAAAGTAGATTGGTACTCAGGAAAAGTACGTTCATTTTTTACGTCTTATCTACGCGAGTGCGCCATGTTTCGAAAAGTTATTGCAGCCAAATAAACCGACTGCCAAATAAACCGTTGAGATATATTTGTAACTGCACAACTTTTCAGGTGAATTATTTGTTATAATTTTCTCCTGTGGTTTTTTTTTATTATTTACAATAAAAAATATATGAAATAAATATAAAGTTACGTCGAGTTACATAGATGTATAAAATTACACAGATGAAAATTATAATTCTTTTTGAGGTATACTATTGATAAAATAACGCTTAAAACTGATTGCAACTGAAAATGTTCAAACAATACTTTTGATTGATGCCATTATATTTAATATATATTAAATTTTTGTCTCTGCTCTAGAGTAAATATTTACTGTATTTGTAGAAATATTGAGAAAAGTTTTGTTTATTAAGGAAAATGTAATATATAAAAATTATTAGAGAAAAAAATGAGAATTTATCATATATAAAATCAGCTCGCGCGTAAACGACAATAAAATAACAAGCGTTTTGTATAATATTCGCTTATCTCTCGTGCTCGACGTTACTGGTAATACACCGTACGATAATTATATTAATTTATATAGAATCAATATTAAACACATCCGGGCAATGTATTTTTAATGAAGTAAATACGTGGATGCATAATGTGCCGCGCGCTGAATATTACATATCGCAGGAAATAGATACTCGTAATGCAACGATACACGTGAAACCCACAAAACTGCATTGCGACCCGCGATAATTATTCGAGATAATGAGGGAAATTCATGATTGCCAGTTTGCGAGGGCCTGCGCGCTAAAAAAAAAAGAGAGAGAGAGTCATTAGTGAATACATTTCGACGAAAGAAGTAACTAACAATAAGTATCGTTTCTTTTGGAAGAAGACTGACTTCACCCATTGTAGCTCAAGGATTAAGATAAAAACACGTTGTTGAACAGGAGTAAAATACTCACAAATTAAAAAACCATTGAAAGAAGCAAGCAAATGTAAAGATTCAGAGGTGCCTCCGTTTGAGTGAAATGCTAACGAAATCGAGAGAGAGAGAAGGAAACCTCACGTATTTTTCTCACGTAGTGATCGGAATGGAGAAATCTCGTTCTTGATCGAAGCCATTGTCGCTGACGGCGATGCGAGAATTCGCAACATCGAACGAAAGATTCAAACTGATTCGACCGTCGAGAATACATCAATATAACGGCCACAACAAAGACTGCAGCATTAAGAAATAATGAAACGACATCCCCGCTTTGCGAGAGAGGAAAGGGTGGAGAGGTGTAGGTAACGACGGATGGCTCCTCCGGTAGCGGTCTTATCTTACGCCATGACGCCTCTTGCGTTTTCATTAAAAGCCCGCCCGTCCCCTCGTTCTTGTTCCCGCCACCGTCAGCCCCCTCGTAAAAGGCGTGGCATCCCTCGAAAAACAAAAGTCGCAACAAATGTCAGCTAAGACACTGGATTCTCTTGGCATTTTTCCGCGACTTTCTCGCCACAGTGGCGCGATCGTCGCGCGAATTTCATTAAAATTTTATTACACAGCAAGGACAAGAGGACGGAGCAGGAACGTGACAAGCGTTATTACTACGTTCTTAACATTTGGCATCTAACTAACTACTAACCGGTGCTAAATGTTAATCAAAATTATACTTGTATTTTTATTAATATTCATGGAGGTCAGTCAAAACGTCTAAACTAGTCGTCACTTTCGTTTGTGACTCAATTTTTTCGCTTAATTTATTTTATATCTTTCTATGTATTAAATATTTTTAAAAAATTATACAGTAATAAACTTCGATACAGATCTTTATACAGTGCCTCTTTTCGTTTTAGGAGGGAAAGGTTTTTTATTACCAAATTTAATTAATTCGGATTCTTAATGTAAATATTCTATACGTAAAACACGCACAAGATGTGTCTATAAAACGCAAAGGCATATCTGGAAAACGCGTCTATTGAGTACACACTAGAGTTCATACGGTTACTCAAATGTCGAGAGAAGAATATCGCTCGCCGTTCTAATGCTGCAGACTATCGATAGTTGTTGCTACGTGAGAGAGTGAGAAGGAATGAACTCGTAGAACAACGAAGGGGCTAAGGGTAATCCCTATTGTTTCTCCTGTCCCATAAATCCTACTAGCGCTTCCTATGCCTCTCCAGAGCTCTGCTCGCGCTTCAACCATGTACAGAACCGTCCGCCCCCCCCCCCTTCCGTTGCCATCCCTTCTTAGCAACATGCTTCGTAAATCTCTGACCAGCTGTGCTTTATGACACGGTTCTCGTAAAGATATACGAAAGATCTTATTCGTCATTTGACCGACGTCGTTGGAACCGTTTAAAAATCAATCTCACCGACACTATCCTTTGATGAGCAAATTTCATCTCTTCGATTATCTTTTATAACACTAGACACTACAGACGCGCGCTTCGCGCGCGCTATTTAGCTTTAACATTATGCTATTACTATTACATTATTAACTCTTTGATACACACAACTGTCAAAATATACAATGACAGCTGCAAATGAAGTAAGCGCAGCAAGAGAACCAATCGGCATCGCGAAAAAGCGATAACAATAAACTTTACATCTCTTTTTTAGAAGAGGACTGTTATTATTTAATATAAGTAGTTCCAAGGGAGATTAGGGAGGCCAACCTTATTTAATTCATATTGTATCTCTAAATCTTTGTTAATTTCTACTTTTAATAAAGATTTAAATTTAGTTAAGAAATCAACAATTTTTTGCACTAGGTTATTAGCTGGTATTGGTAATAATTTATGACAATATTGTGCGATTAACTCATATAATAATTATACTATAGTCACATAATATGAATTTTACATATAGTTAATAATTTATTTGCACATAGTGTAACCACATCGCGTAAATTAATTATATCATTATAAGTTTATCAGATGATTAGAATTATTTTTAAGAAATTTTATTTTAAAACTTCTATTAAATTTACAGTGAAAGATAAACAATAATTGCTAAATGATTATACTAGAAAAAAATATTAGTGCTAAGTATTTACTATTATTCACTAATTAACTACTACTACTACTATTACTACTACTACTGCTAAGTATTTAGATTTACTTCCTCTATCTGCGGATATATTAGATATTTGTCGTTAACACGAAATGATTTGTCAAAAGTATTTGATATTCCGTATACATACAATATTCTCTTCAATTCGTCACAGGAGATAAAGTTTCCGCGAAATATCTTTTATATATGTATCACACGACATTTCCATAACGGCGTTTACGATTCCTGAGGCTTTGACAGGGGTGCTTTGCACCCCTAACACGCCAAGGGTTCACTATGAGGTCTTATATCGAATATAGGTTACTTCGATCGTCAGTAAGCTGCTTAATTTATGACAGCGGCTTTAGTAAATAAGATGCTTTACTATATAAAGCTGAACATTTACTATACTCCTTATCTACCAATATAATTCTGATTTAATCTTATCGTGAAACTATTAAACAAAGTTTGAATTTTAATTATACGCTTTTTACAATAAACTGATTAATATAAAAAATTTTAATAAAAATATATAGATTTATGAATGCTAATAAACATCATATATAAATTAAATAAAATTAATAGAATAATTTAAAACATAACACCGCTCAAATCAAACTATCCAATCTAATTCAGCAAATTTAATAAGATTAAATTGTAAATTTTATTTAAATCTTTCAATCTTTCTCTGACCAAGTCTTTTTTTGTTTCAGATCGAAGATGCTATGCTGATGTTCGACAAGCAAACTAACAGGCATAGAGGTAAGTACATTTTTACTCTCGCTTCTTTTTTTAACATCGTACATGATTCTGAAAAAAATCGTTGCAATTTCGCTGTGTGCAAATGTGTCAAAAATATGTCCGAAACTATCCTATTTAATGAGTCAATAATGTCGCCATTCCGCCGGCGAGGTAATTAATGAGCCGAGTTGAAGCTATAATTAGTAATCACGGTAAATCGCGAGCTGCGGTAAATACGGGGGAAGATAAATAACATAAATTTCGGGATATGTGCTGCCTGCACGAATCGTGACGGCATTTTACGAATTCATGGTATGCGGATCGATAGTCGCATAGAAGAACTTACGCAATGTATAAAGAAACACATTATTGGGAACAGAATAAAAAAAGTATATTGAAAAAACGATTCTTATTGCGTTTAAAGCCTCAAAAGATTAATTTCGTTATTTCACACACACGCACACACACACACACACACACACACACATTCAGTATTTTTAACGATTCTATAAAAGTTTCTTACATTTATGAAATGATTAATGACGGTAAATCTTGTTTTCAAATCCATAGTGATCTTACAAGTAATGTTTGAAACTGCATGTACAATTATATTTCTGTATGGAGAACAAAAAGTCTGTTTAATTTGGTACATAGCTAATAATTTATAATAAAATACTTTTGCAGTTGTCACATGTGTGCGCATGCGTGTGTGTGCGTTTGTAGGGCAAATAATTGATAGAAAATAAACATCGTTCTCAGAAAGATTAATTTTTAATCAATTATTGGATAAGTTTCACAATTTATTAATCTGCTAATGCCGATTCAATTAAATGGTATCATTTTTATCATACTGACATATATATGCTTATATAAATATCACAGAACTCTAATGGCAATAATAATTTATTCAACAATCAATTCATTCTTCATTGGTTAGTTCATTCTTCATTCTTCTATCTTCGCAGTCTTTAAATTTTCTATTCATTTCCATCCTTATTTATGTCCCTCACATTCTTATCAAAGTTTAATGTAAAATTCCGAATATCATTGAGATTAAGAGCCTTCGATTTCGAATAAAATGTATGTGCGCGTCTAAGAAATTTTTACGCGGCACTTTGCTAACGCAGTAGGGGCGGAAAAGAGAAACGGGATGGAAACGTTATTGAGATCGCGCGAGGAGCGCATGCCCAATTGAAAATCGACTAGGCAAGGGAGAAGGGTGAAGATCGAGAGGTCGCGATGAATGAAATATCGCGGTAACCGCGATAATATATAGGGTAGCTCGACTCTCAGCCGTTCGCCGCTGTTGAGAGCATAGCAGGGTTTGCGATCGGCACAAGTCTGGATCCATTCACGTCGCCGCTTCAATAGGATCGATAATCGTCAGCGATCGCGGTACCCCACCTCGCCGATAATCGAGGAATCTCTCTCTCCCCCGCCCCCCTCACCACCCTTTCTCTCCTTTCTCTCTCTCTCTCTTTCTCGATCTATCTATCTATCTTTTTTATCGATACCTACCACCTTTATAGCTGTCGATTCTAGAGCGGAGGCAAGCGTCTGCTCGGGCCCCGATGATAGATTCTAATATCGCTTATGAAAAATAGGGGCAAATGGGATATGAGAGCTGGCTCCCTTCAGTACCACGGGGGGGTTCTTCCTATCCCGACTAAGTTGCTGAGAGGATCGGAAGGGGCGAACGCTGAAGGTGCGTCGCGCATCGCGCGAATAGCGAGGTAGGAGCTGAAATAGCGACGCGCGGGTCTCGATGCTGGTGGATGAAGGGCGGAGGAAGAAGGGTGAATGGAAGTGGAAGTGAGATAGGGGGCTCTTTCAAAGCCGCACGTAATCTCTCTCGTGATGACATCCAATACCGTCCCCGTACGACGAGAGTCTGCGAACCTCAAACCTCGAGCTCGGCTGCTTCTGCTTCTACTGCTGCTGCTGCTGCTTGCTGCTACAGCTACTGCTTGCTGGCAGATTTCGCGATATGGCACTTCCGCACCCGGTTCCTGACCCCTAAGGGGATCATTCTCGGATTCTCCGGTAGACATACCGTGAGAAATTTCAAACGAAATACGACAAACGCAAAAGCGACGAGGATATTTATTACGCCGCATTTGATATTTCTTGATCGGCCAGCCACACTCGAGAGAGAGCGAGAACTTACATACATAAATATACACACGTACATATATCCTCATCATGTTTATCAGAACATTTTGAAGACACTTTACTTGTACTTCGGATATCTTTCGATTTCGAACCATAAATTTTATCAGCAATATATTTATGTAACCTCGTGATTTGAACGATTACACGAAACTTAAAGCGTAAATAGATTATATTCTATTGAACCTTTTTGAAAAGCCTAATTATACGTCTAATTATTTATCCTAATTATATGTGCGTTTTGAATAATATCGATGATTATTTTTCCGCGATAGTTATCCAATTTTAAATTCGTTCCTCAGTGATTGTAATACTTTCTTCAAATACATTCGATTTCGATCTGCGTCCGATCGACGCGGCGCGTCTTCTCGAACGTCGCCATCGAATTACAAGGAGATCCTCAGACAATCTTCCGGGAGGTCTCTTTACGCTCAAATCCCCGAAGAGGCAGTCGGCTAGCGGCCGTCTTACCCCTCTACCACTTGCCCCCCTTGCCACGTTGTGGAGGGAGAAAAGAGAACTCCGCCGAGAACAGCCCGGCAAGCGTTTCCGGACAATTTCGAGTCCCGATGGCTCCCGCAGCGAGCTATGATTTCCACGTGGATGGGCGCGCTGCGATTGCAGCAAAGCGAGCTTTCTCTCTCCCTCTCTCTCTCTCTCTCTCTCTCTCTTTCTCTTTCTCTCTTTTCTTTCTCTTCTCTCTCTCTTACCGCGACGGGGAGAGGCACGTCTATAGCTCAGAGCGCGATTATCCAAGCTTCGCTGGCCAAAGGATTTTCCCTCCGCGGGACTCTTCCCTCCCTCCTTCTCCTACGCGAAGTCTACGTTTGCGAGAGGCGGTAAGGAGGAACAGGCGCGTGTGTTCGTGCACGTGGCCTACACGTGTGAACTTGTACGTACATCTTCCATGATGGTGAACACACGCCGATTCACACGGGATGCTCATAAGTTACGATCATATTGCCCGACGAGAGTGTGTGTCCATAGTGACAGATATTCTGTGTGTGCGTGTGTACACTGTGTGTACACTGACCTGTATGTTCTTACTTGTTCGACGATAAGTCGGTCCTTCCGTCAGCCAGCGACGGTCCCCCAAAAGGAGGACTCGCTTAGCCATGTATGAACACACGTCAAAGGGACGCTCTACTGTCGATCGTTTATTGGATCGTGTGCTTGCGTGCGCTTTGACGGTGGATTACCCGCGTTTGGCCTGTCATCGTTTAAACGTCTCCGCCGGACGTCGTTTATGGAAATCGGAATGTCTTCCACGAACTAGACGCAAAGAGAAGACTCCCCCGGAATATATGGAGAAAGACTGTCGTTTCGTGAATCGAAGAACGGTTGAACGATCGCGCGATTCCCATCGTTTATCTATCGGTTAACTCTTAACTATAACAGACTGACTTTAACTCGCGATAGAAAATTTTAACTATTTCGAGACTGTCCGAAAAACCTAACTCATTTTACTGAAAAGTGATTTTAATCCTCCAAATACGCTTTCAAAATTATAAACTATATATAATGTAGATATATTTATCAATTCTTTATAGGAAAATAAATTAAGTTTTTGTAAATTAAATTTTTCTAATTTACTTTTGCTAAGTCAATTTTTCTGATGTTAATGAATATTAAGGAAACATTTCTCAATGATCCCTTGATAAGTTCTCTCATAATCACTGACTCCTCGTATGTTCAACGAGGCATTCTTGATTTCGTATCGAATTAGCATAAGAATCGCAGCTAACCCTGATTACACGCCAGCGTGGTCTTCGGCGAAGGTGGAAGAGAGAGACAGAGAGGATGAGAGAGATAAACAGCAAACGAGTCTCGCGTCATCGTGGTCCGAAGTTGGCCAAGTCCGCAATCTGCCGTTTCTGACGGCGTGCTCGAATAGATGCAATTACCCTAGCCGCGTTTCCTCTCCAGCGAGCGAGGAGAATTTCCGGGTGAAGTCTCAAGAGCGGCAAGTTCGCCAGTCAGCTAGCTGGGGCGGATGTGTGTTATGCCAGTTTGATGTAATCCGGCATCGGTCCGGAACTCAACCAGTGAGCTCTCTCTCTCCCGCCCCTTCTCTCTCTCTCTCTCTCTCTCTCTCTCTCTCTCTCTCTCTCTCTCTATTTCGTTCTCTTTCTCTCATATCCTTCTCGCGCGCGTTTCTCGAGAGGATGGAGCAACTTGCGTGGCACGCGCGACGAACCTGACCAACTTCGATGCGTATGAATCCGTCTCGACTACGTTTCGAATAGTTGTTGTACCTCTGGAAAGTTCCAGAGCGGTCCGAGATAGTTTCCTCCGCCGTTTCTAGCACTCCGTTATGGAGGGGAAAGTAAGACTATGTACAAGAACATGCAAGATCGTGCCGCGTCATTCACAAACCGAGCCTTCAGGAGCAACCGCTCGTGCGGAAAGGCTGGATTGATCTCAACGGAAGTTCTGTCGCTTCCTGATTAGAGAACGGAATGCGCGTAATAACGCGCGTGCTTAACCTTTCATGTACCGAATTAGAGCTTTTAGAGCTACCGCGATGGACATTTGTTGCAAAGCGAGTTAAGTTTTGTACTATATTTAATGTTGAATTGTATTATATATTTTATATTGTATTATATTATATATAATAATTTTTAATTTTTGGATTTGATATAAACAACTTTGTTCACTAACTGTTCACTAACACCTCATTAAATTACAAAGTAATAGATATAATATACGCAATTCTTTACGGTTACGAATTTAAATGCGTTACGCGGTTGAAATATCACATGTTCTAAGTGTAGATCAATTTTAATATTGACAGTTGTCATAATTTCTTAAAAGTTGACTGGTTTATTCACATGTGTACACATACCAATGTGTAAATTAATTATATAAATGAGTTTTGTCTTGATAATTTCTATTTAATTGTTGCACATATATGTTTAAAGTTTAATATTCAGTTTTGAAAAGCGATATGCGTGCCTTTTTCAAAAAATACCGGAGCGAAAATTTTCTTCCTCTCGAGCGGATTTCAGTCGAGCGAACAAACTCCGACGATGGCGTCTTTTGGGAACGGCCAGCAATGGCGTCGGGCATCTTCGCTTGCCGACGGAATATCGGAGTAAGGTTTCGCGCATCGCTATACGAGTTTCGAAAAGTTCTTGGTGGAGAACTCGTCCGGCCGCGGCCTGGAAACTTCTGAACGATGGATGGTTCCAGGTCGAGGAAGTTACGTAAAGGATCACAAACGCGCAGCAGAACGTCGAGTATGTCTGAATGTGCCATCGGTCTTGGCCGAGCTGGTCTTATCAGGGCTCTCTCATCCTGGGATTACCGGAAACGGTCGATTTGTCACGAATTCAGCGATCTTTCTCGCCATCGACTACCAGATCTGATCAGCGAGTATAAGGTGTATCACGTGTCTGACCTGTTTCGCTCTATTTCTACTGTTATAACCGTTTTTATCATTTTATCATTACAATTGCGCAGCCTACAACAATTTAATTTTTTTCATAAAATTATTTCATTGTTTATTTGAGAATTTACACTATTATCAGTATGTTTTACTTTTAGAGAATATTTATTTATTTAAATTTAAATTATTATTCACATTTTTTCTCATTATATTGCTATCGTTATCTTAACATCCATTATTTATATCCATATTATAATAAAAAGGGAACAGAGTACTTAAATTATTAAATTTTCTTATTTGATTTTTTGTTTGCAAGTGTGTATAATGTTATTTTCATGATAATCAATCACTTCACCATCGACTGTTCAATCGCTCGCGGACTACAGCGACAACACGCTCGGTGACTCTGGTGACTGCAACAGCGTCACACGTAGCGGAAGGGTTAAAGAACACGGTTGCTGATCTTTATCGAGGAGACGGCGAGCGATTTTCCGGTACGGTTCCGCCGCGGCGCGTAAAGTTCCTCGGGCAAATCTCGATATAAAAGGAAACCGGAACCTGGAGGATAGGGAAAGACATTCTATCCATTCCATTATAGGAATCTCGGGGCGCGGCAAGCATCGACACGCTCCAATTGTCACCTGCATTACGACGCTACACTCCAAGTGGAGAATCCTCAGCGGCGCGGCGGCAGCGGCGGTAGTGGAGACTAAAATATTGAAACGCGCACGTCGTTCTCGGTACTTTGCTTCCGCCCTCAACCGTGTTTCATCTTCGACCCTGCTCTTCCGCCACGTGCTCGTCTTCCTTTCGCCCTTCATTCAGACCTCGTCGACTTAAACAACTACACCTTGGCCGGAGCTGGCAGACGCGTAGAAATTTCCGTCGATTTCGATATCTTCTCCGTTTTTATTCTTGAATGCATTCTCGAACTTTCCTTCACATTTGCGAAGAGAATTTTACGCGGATCTCGTGTAAAGCGATACTTGAAATATATTTCAAATAATGTTATAAATAAAAAAATATTTTTTAATATTGGTATTAAAAGAAAGAAAAAATATTTCAATTTCAAATTTGTTTACTTTGCTTTCATCGGAATAAGTATTTTTAAAGATATGTTTTCTAATCATTTTTTGAGGCACGCGATTAGATTGCTTGGAATACTGATTTATGACAATACATAAATTTGCTTATATAATATTAGAATAAAAATAAAAGGTAAAATAGAGGAGAATAATTTCGTATTACAAAACGATCTATTATAGAAAGATTATAATATTTAATGTTGCTAATTCAAACAATTGATATTTCTTTTTTCGATATATTGAAATTTTCAAATAAATCTATTGATTGTTTCCATCAGTTTTCACGATATTTGCGAGCACATATCTGTACCCAGTATAATAACATTTTCAAATTTTATTTGAATTATATTATTATTTATATTATTATTTTTAAAAATTATCTAAAATGTCCTACTGTAAATTTCTTTTATACTTTTAATCCTTACTCTTGCATTAAAATTTCACATTATTAAGCAGAATTAACGACGCACTCGATTAGAGATATCGATTCGGCGCTCAGCGGTTTTTATTTCTTTACTTCCTCCCCTATATTTTCTTCCTATACAATGTATAGGTCGATTTCCAACGCGACGCACAATGGTCACATATACACAAGCGTACATACTTATTATCGAATCTGCTTCGTTTCATGGATAATCCCGGATTCCATGGATGAGGAAGAGCTTTTCGTTCCGCGCTCGTTTGTCGCCATTCTGCTGGTATTTTTCTTCTACTTTCTTTGGTACGATACGTGCAGTTCCTACGCGCGATTGAATTGGGCTTCGCGATTTTGCGAATCCGTCTTGAATCGAGAACCGACCATCGTTGACACGATTTCACTGAGAAACTGAGAAGAGGAATTCAGAGTAGAGTTGCGAGAGCGAAGAAAGAGAAATAAAGCATCTTTAGAAATATCATGAAAAAAATTATTACCCTTTTTCTTTTCTTTTTCAGGGTTTTTCAATTTTTAATGTGTTAAACTCTTTTTAATAACTAAACCTTTAATTAAGACTCTGTTGAAATAAAGTTTATTTGAAAATAAATAAGATTCTGTTGTCTGTCTATCTGTGTGTGTGTGGGTGTGTGTGTGCGTGTGTATGTCTGTATCTCTAAAGTTGAATTCAAGGGTTTCAAATTCTCCGCCAGGACATTTGTCAAAGAACAACACTACGAAGTTTGAGATAATTTCTATATATATATATATATATATATATATATATATATATATCCTGTATATATATATATATATATATATATATATATATATATAGACCGTTTGTCAAGATAAGACTGCATATCGCGCAAGACTTCGCAAAGATAAGAATGCGAAATGATAATCGCATGTTAAGAGAAAGTAGGCAAGTTCGTCGCTTGCGAGACAGAGGATTGCGATACCTACAGGAAAAGGACGAGTGGACCGGTTCGTCCAAGCGTGAGGCACGCGAAGTGTCTCTCTCGCCTCTTTCCACCCATCTACTCTTCACCGCCCTTTTCCTCGCTCTTCGCTTCTTCGCATTTTTCCATCCTGTCTGTGTATGCTGGTCTTCAAAATGCTGATCTCATCAGAGACAACTTGACCCCTTCGACTCGTTCGTGCTTCGACGAGCTTAATCTCTGTCGCTTAGGTGTTCCAACCCTGCATACTCCCCCATTCCCTCTTCTCTAAACTCCGTCATCGGAGAATCTTTCGTCCGTAGGGGAGAATTTAAAATTCAAACGTAAGTGGCTCTCTCGAGTCGTCGTCGTCGTTGCCGTCGTCACCGTCGTCGTTGATGTCGACGTCGACGCCATCGTTCCGCATCACGCGCATCTCTCTTTTCTCTCTCTCTCTCTCTCTCTCTCTCTCTCTTTCTGTGCAACCTTGCGCACCCTCGAGGCAACGGTCGTTCCAGATGCATGCATTTCGAGTTGCAACTCCCTGGCGTGGCTTGCACGAAGCGAGCGCTCGAACGGAAGGAGGATGATCGACGGGTAAAACGCGGTTGTACATTATCAAAGTGGATAGAAACGCGCTTGCAATGGGAGGAAACCGCCAGGTTACGCTCCGTGACTTCAAAGTAACACGCTCTTATACATGCTCTTTTATATATTAATCTCAAACGTTGTGCTGCTACACAGATTGTTTTTTGCGATTCACTTTTTAGAATAATAAAACAAAATAATGATTTCATATTTGTTACTCACCCCTGTAATATAAATATAACATATAAATATACAAAATATGATGTTTTAATTTTATATTTTAACGAATATAAAGTAATATTACATTTACATTTTTCATATTAACTTCTCGAAGTTATATTGTAATAGATGAAAATATTATTTTGTAAAACAAAAATGGTTTCTTTAGATAGATTTTTATTGAAGAACTTTTATCTGAATAATAATCTTCCTTTTTAGCCTGGATGTGAAATAAATACATAATAAATATTTATTTTTATGTATAAATAAATATTTTAAAATAAATATTGGATTGTATCGTAGTATTGCATGAAAAATCTTTCGACTTGAATAATCTGTAATTATTCGTGAAAACGAGGAAAGAGATAACGGGAGAGAGAGTGGGCGAAATGTCGTACAACGTTGCATTCTAGATCCACGTCGTCGCTGGATGCGTCTCTCGTCAAGTTTGAGTTACGAAACAATGAATATTCATTAATCTCCGGGACACCGCGGTTGCGAGAGCGCGAGTGCGCTTCCGGCGCACCTACGTCGGGATTTCCGCGCGTCGACGGAGGCATCGTTATCAGGAATGTCGTTCGCGTTCGCATCCTCCTTCCTCCTCTCTTCCCTAAAGTTTCTCCAATAGCTAATTTAAGAGCAGTAACTAATACTCAGCGCCCGGAATAAATCCCACAATGATTCTTAATGCCTGGGCAATCGATAAAAGGAGAAAATACATATTTTCGTGCAGTTAATGGAAAATTATATTGAATTAATTAACTGAATATATTGAATTCTGATATTTAGAATAAATGAAAGTTTATGCTTTAATGAAGTTTAGAACTACCTAAGACCTATTTTATTAATTCTTTACTTATTATTTAAATTAAAATGAAAACATGTAAATATTTGTTTATAGAAAGCTTTTGTACAAATGGTAAATAGTCAAACGAGAAGTGCATAAAGTTTTCCTTATTATATCTGATTAAAAAAGGTGTATATATTGTGCGGAGTTAATGAAAGAGCTTTTTAATCTTTTGATCTACGTTATTTTTACTCGGATTTAACTTTTCGAAACTATGATTTGAATATAATAATCTAGCTCAAGAAAGAATTTTTGTAATAGTAAAAAGATATTTGTAGATAAAATCACTAAGCTTTATGTGCAATTAGAAAATTATGAATTGCAAAAAAGAAATGCAGCGTTTGATGTATTTCTTTGTCTTAAAAAAGCTGAAAAATATCATGATATTATTCTACAATATTCCATTTTATGCAGTGACGCAAATGGTTTATCTGTCGTATACTAAAACGCGTTCCATATATTTAAATAACATCGTCTCGTGTACTCGACACAAAGTGCGATTTATTCTTGTTTGAAAGAGGAAACGCCGAAGATAACGATCAGTTATCGTTGAAGACAATTGAATCGCTAAAACTAGAAACTTGGATGCGAAGACCGAGCAAGCATTTTATCCGATAAATAAGCTTCAATAAATATTGTTGTTCAATAATTTAACTATTTATGCAAGAATTACATATGTATAGATAACACGCAAAATTGACTAAAATAAACTTTACACATTGATACATATTTGGATATGCAAACGCAATTCCCACAATAATTTTCATAACTTTTCCTGAAATTAATTCGACAAGCTTTTAGTCTTTCGCAATTAGCACATACACGAAATGAAATTATTTATTTAGATAGAAAAAGACTAGGAAAGAATAAATAAATGAAAAAAGAATAAAAAATCTAAAATATATTGAGTAACAGAGGGGAGGATAGAGAAAGAAATTTTAAATTGAGCGAAAAATTGTTTTAATGTTTTACTCTCTCCCTCCCTCTATATCTCTATCTATCTATCTACCTCTATCTCTATCTATATCTATCTATCTTTATCTTTCCCATTATTATTTGCTGATAATGCTTCGACGAGATGGCAAGCGAATTGTGAACTCTCTCGCACATTCTAGTGTTCCGATGATTGGCATACTTGACCGATCGCATTTCACATTTAAACGCTTCGCACTGTCAAACGTGTGAATCACCCTACAGCCTCATCCCTGCTGGCTGTTTCGAGGGTAGATTGCACGCGACCATGCCAAATGCAACCCATTTAATACCGCTGAGTAGTCAGAATGCACGTTGATGGTGATTACGCAGAATGGCCCTAGAAACCGCACGTTTTCCACTACGCAAGATTCCTTGGAGGATCGATTTATTTCAAAAAAATATATGCCCCATAATTCTTTACAGCATTGATTCTCTAGCTATCGCAGCTGTTTGTTTATAAAGAAGATGCTAACAAAAACTTAACACTAGATGCTAGTAAAAATTAGGATGTGGAAAAATTTCAAATATTATGAAACTTTTTAACTAAATTTTTATTATTGTTATATTCTGTAAATTTTCAAGTTTCAACGACTCTTCAAAACAAAACTCCAAACTGTAATTCACAGATACTCTTTCACAAACTATAACAATAATGTTGGGAAAGTATTTTAATGCTGACAGAGTGCAATCCCATTATTACTATATAATTCTTCTTTGTAATGCTCCTTCTGTCTCATAAATCTCGCGCACAAAAGAATTAAAATCAAGCTCAGCCTGAAATTAATTGAGGCCTCTTGTCTCTATTTGCTTCTCTGAAGCTTTATTCAATTTTTTAATTTCCAATAGCCGATAACTAAAATGCCGTTGAAAAGCCTCCTATACGATAATAATCATCATTATTCTTAGCTTAGCTTCCAGCTCCCGTAATTCAGTACATATTTGGGTCGAAAGCTCGAATGCCGTCGCGTAATATGTAACACGTGCCAAGACAATACTCGGTAGGGTGTATTGCGAATAAGAGAGCAAAGGCGAGAGCACCTGTAGCGACCGCCGCGACAACCGATGACTTTATTATGCGCGGGTGCTCGGTAGCACCGGCCATTATTCATCTCTCTCTCTCTCTCTCGGAGTCATACGCGAGTCGAGTATTCGAAATACAGGGAAGATGAATGGTGGGTACCGCCGCGACGCCAGGGGCGGGAGCAGCAATAACCAGAGGATTAAAAGAGAATTAAAAGTGTCGGCCGCGCATCTGTGTCAAGCGCAGAAAGAGCAGAATCATCCGTCGCCGGGATATCGAGGCGACCGCGGTAGCGAATGAAAAGGGGTGGTAAGGGAACGAGTAAACAAGCGGAACTTCCTGTCCACCCCACCGCGCCGTCTCCACGTTTGTTCCCTTTTTGCCGTTACGCATTGAGTCCTTTAGCTTGCGACGCCACATGATTTATCTCGTTTTTCGTTCGGTTGGTTCTTCCGCTGAAATAATTACCGGCTCTTTTCGACATGTAGCTATTCCGACGTAATTCGTTTAACTCCGCGAATCTGACGAAACGAATCCCGATATGCTGTGTACCAGTTACAACTGATCGGATTTATTTATTGTTCCAAGCAGATCTATTACCAGTTTACTGGATACTTGTCAATTGGGAGCCGAAATCATAAAACTTCTTTGTAACTTTCACAGAAAATAATAATCACGATTTTGTAGAAAGTAGATATTAAAGATTTTATTCATGCAATACCGAGAATTTAAATACTTCGATCAGTTAATATTCAACAGTATGAATAAATAAAACAGTACTTTAAGTTATTTTTTAATTAATTTTATATAAACAGAGATATTGTTTATGTGTCTTATCATAATATTTAAATTAAGTGTTGTTCAAAATAATTAAATTAAATTTGTCCTAAGGAAATATCGATTGCAAGCTTGAAAGATTTATGTTATTGAGAAAAAATGTCCCGCCTAATCTAATCTTTGTTCCTTCAAGCTGCAAATATCGCATCCTTCCCTCATCATTCTACCACACATCATCGTTTCATTACGATGAGTTTCGCGAGTAGCTCCGAGCGATGCCTAACTGTCTGCGACGCGTTCTCGCTCCGAATGAAAGCAATATACGACGGCAGTTCAATCATTTCCAGCTTATAGAACTCCATCCCCGCGGGATTGGATTTTCCCGATACTTGATATTTTGCAATAGGACGTCGCCGCGTTGTGGCCCCGCACTACGCATGCTATTTCCATTTATTATCGAATTGCCATACGCCGCGTACAGTTAAGCCGGATTCGCGAGTGATTTATTATTCGCGTTTGTTCCGCTGTCCTATCGATTCTTGCGCATAATTAACGTGGAGGCTTTTAGAAATCGTCGCGTGATCATGTCGGACGAGTCTCGTCGAGTAGAGTGTAAATTATTATGGACGGAATAACTGCACGATCAGATGCTCGGCGAGATCCTGTGCGCGAGGCAAATCATATTCCCGCATGTGTAATGCGCCGAGTCAGCATTTTTTTCTGATATAGCTCTTCTCTTACTCATGTCCTTTCTCTCACCTTCTTTTTCTCTTCTTTTCTCTCTCTCTTTTTTTCTCTCTCTCTCTCTCTCTCTCTCTCTCTCTCTCGCTCGCTCTCCATCAGAAAACAGCCAGGCCAGAAGTTGCGCAAACTCGTAGAGGGTCGTATTTGCTGGAAGGCCGGGTATTGCGAGTGACAGCTGGCTGTTCATTATTCCTGGATTACCAGACTGGCGCACGTGGGTGAAAGTGAGACGGAGAGAAAAGCGAGGGTTGGAGAATGCAAGAGAAATGGAGAAAGGGAAAAGAGGGAGAAAGAGAGAAGACGAGCGTTGAATGGGACGAGTGAGAAGAAGAAAGATGAGAAGCCTCCAGCTCAAAATATTGAAACTCTCTACGCTAGTCTACTCGATAGGAGAGGGAGAGAGAGAGAGAGAGAGAGAGAGAGAGAGAACGTATACTGTGTTGTATCGTTAGGTGCTCGCAGTTTTAAAGATTTCCATCCCACGTTTCGCCTTCCCCTCACCGGCCCATTCCGACCCAGGCATAAATAGAAGTTGTTGAAAATGATCGAAGTCTCAGAAGTTTATTTAACAAAGAGCGTATTGTTATTGCAGGCGAGGTTTACACTTCGTTTCTGAAGTTTCGCCATTTTCGCAAAACGCGGGGATTCGTTAAAAAGATTTAATAAGTTTGTTTCTGCGCATAACTAACATACTCCGTAACAATACTCGTCGATCGCCCATTATATCAGTCTCTGAAGCCGCTGTTTTTTTTTTTATGGACGTATCGCGTTTCTATCCAGACACCGTTCATTATTTCCGTTTGTTGAATAACTCACCGAAGTTCAACGTTTCATTTAGCATTTCGTAAGGTATACGAGATTTTTTTTTATTATAAATTTTTCACGTTTGCAAATATCACAAGCATGAAAAATTATTGTTATTTGTTTATTATTTTATTAACCAATATAATTCAGAATATATTAATACGGAGTATAATATCAAACAAAAGTTAAAATATGTAAATATGCAAACTGGAATTATTTAAACAGATGGACAGTAATGAAACAAAATTAAAATAGCATTTATTGCTGAAAGAAAGAAAAAGTACCTGATGAATGATATTGAGCTCTTAGGATCTTAAAGAAAAGAAATTTGAAATAAGAGGACTATTGAATAGAGAATTTTTGAGAAAAAAAAACATAGATTTAATAAGATTTAATGATAAGGTTAATGTTAGTATCACTAATAAAGAAATTAGTAGTGTCAATGTGATAAAATAACAATGAGTTAATGAAATGTCTTATAAGATTAAGTACAAACAAGCTGAAGTATATTATATATATATCATAACGTTTGTTTCACAAGCTATAACTCAGATATTTCGCTTTAACGGACATATAAAAGGCAAACGCATTTTAATTCGTGTTCTCGATCTCTCCTATCTATCTTTCTACTCGTACTGGTCTTCCGTTTGCAGTTGAACGGATCGAAAAATGTTTACTGATAGAACAAGTTTTACGAGAGTCCATAAAGCATCACACTGCTTCGGCTAAACACTTAATACTCGTCGCGGGACTGACTATTTGACGTAGTCGCAAGTCCAAAGCGAGGGGAACGTTGCGTTTTAATTACGCCGGATACCACTTTATGATCTTACAACGGCGATGAGCGAACCGACGCTAGGATTACGAGTCTCCGTGGATGATCGTAACATTCACGAAAATACATCTCTCCGCCGGTTGTATTTGTTTCTTATATACAGAAACGTAAAAAGGCTACACGGCGAACTCGGGAAATTACTTTAGGAAGGCTAAATATATTAAAGTAGTAAGCGTGTGTGTGCCATCAGTCCTCGCATGAAATTGATCAATACTATACTAGCAACAACGCGAACATGTCGTCATCATGTTTAATCGCGATTAATGAAAATAATTATTTATACTATGCTGTACTGATACGAATACCGAATATATTGTTTTTTGCCTGATTAGATGAGAATAGCGAGGAGAGTATTAAAATGCACGTGCAAATATTTTCCTGAAAAATTTCGCTGCTTCGTTGAAATTATTTTTTATATTATCGCATATTCACTTTTTTTCTTTAATAATGTACCTACATCAGATTTAATGTAATGGCACAATTTAGAAAATATATATGAAGTAAATGAGATTTATGGCTCTCTATCTGTATAAAAGTGACAAAATAAATAATGTTCCTCTCTGCTTTTAGATATAGTATCTTTATCATTAACAAAATGTTCCTTATTTTCTTATACATTTTCTTATGAATTTTAAAATATGTTTTCTTTCGAAATTTTAGTTTTTAGATGACACCTGACTATACCCATTCAAGCAGGAAAGCATTACTTTTTGCATTAAACATTCTTTGAAGCATAATGTTCCTAGAGTCTTAAAAGGGTTAAATCTAGTTGCAGCCCCCCAGCCCCTTTTCGCCTCCCTCCACTCTTCACGCCCCTACGGTTTTAATAAGGCTTGATTACGAGTTTTACGAGCAGTCGGCTCGCGTTGCGCATCCCGGTTGATGGCCTCCCTCAAGTGCTGCTTGGCTCTCGCGAGTAATTAAGTTTACAAGTGCAGCCTGTCTTCGTCGTGGCGGCGCAAGTGCGGACCTTCTTCTTCATGTTCGAGTTAAGTGAACGGCGCTTTCCGCGATGCAACGACCAATAACGAGTAATTGCAGGCGGAGAGCGTTTCCTGACGTAGTTGCGACGAGGGGATGTGATTATAATGACGGCAATAATAGCGGCCACGACGAGGTACAATCACGTTTCCACAATGGTCGCGATTAGGATTAACATAGTTACCGTCCCGTTTCTTTTCCGCATTGCTGACACGTCTGACACGTTCGCAATTCGTCGCGTTATATTCTGCTAACAACAATAATGATACCTACCACATGGTAGAAATTTGCGCGTTGTTGTCTCATTAACAATAATAATAGTGGTAACCTCAATGAGAAATATGATTTTATTATCATAGTAATTGCGACTCATAATTTCTCGGCAACATTTGCGCGGCGGAAATTTATGGTGTCGTCCTATTAACAGTAATGATAATAATAACAGCGGAGAAATATAATTTTGTTTTCATAGCATCTGTCATGAAGATGAGAATAATTGTTTCCTAGCGAATTAATAGTTTATGTAAACGGTCGCGCGCTGCGTAAGTTCGCGCTATCGTCTCATTAATTGCCTCGTTGTGGTTTTCCATCGTGTAGTCGGCGCGAAATCGTGTCCGGGACAAGTGACGACAAGCGTCAACTTTTAACTATGCACGCAGCCAGTATTTATCAAGATCATTTAACGGGCAGAAGAGGGTCTTTGTCACGCACGTGTCTAATTATTCTCCAGTGTGCGGTTCGCTGTACGAACGTCCCTTCCGTATGAACTTAATTAACCGTATAACAGAAATTGCGATAGCAATTAGAGCATTCAAAGACAGAAGATTTATGAGATATTCTGCTTACCATATAATATATAATATAAAAGCCGTTCAAAAATCTTCTGAATTTCTTTTCAACATTTTAATATATTAAATTTTATTTAATATGTTTATTGTATGTCATGAGTTAATCCTTTTGCAAACGTTCAGGATATCATATTTTTATGTTTGCACGTAATATCATATTAGCGTATAATGATTTGTCGTATAATGATTTCTATCTTTTCGGGCGATTTTGGGTAATTTGGAGAATTTGGGAGTAAAACGGTATATAAGATGTTTTATCTTTCCCCCATATTTACATGTTATTTAAGTTTAACGTTCTGCTCTACAAATGGGAAGTGGAATTATTGCTGCATAAATGACTAACGTTCTAACAAAGCGTAGATAAGGGTAGGTTGCCGTAATTTCCAGGGACATGGAATAATCCCATTTACTTGATGCTTGAATTACGCATCGTCTCAAATTGTCGAATATAAATGACGTCGTGCGTAATTTCGGTAAAAGTCAGCGCGGCGCTTATTGCGTGCGTGATTCGGCTCGTCGCCTGCGTGCCTCCGAAATAAACCACTTTGTGACAAAGACAGATCCTCATGGATCAGGTTTCTCTGACTGCCTTCTTACGAATGAAAGGAAATCAACTGAGTTGATCATTTTTATCATATTTAGGAAAGAGAAATTTAGGCTACAAAAAGAAACGCGTAGAATGTTTATCAAAATAATAATCCACATAATGAGTCAACAATCAAAGAGCTGATTAAATTTTAACTTGATTTTACTGATGTTTGATGTAATAATTTTTTTAACTATCTATATTTATTAAGGGAAAAATTATTCTTTTTACGCAAAATACACACTCTGAAAATAATTTCTACACGATTGTTTTCTCATTGCTATATGTCATATATTTCAAATATGTATGTCAAATATCTTGTGTGATCTACGGTAAAAAATAGTGCTTTACACTTCAACTAAAATAAATCTCCATAAATTGTTATTATGTACGTTTTATACGTTTGAACGTCAAAATCAATTTTTCCCCGAAACGTTTCTAAATGGTTCTTGATCGTTATTGCCGTGTACCTACCATTTGTCATGGCCAATGGAAATCACGCGCATAAATCATGCGATCCTGTCACGCGCCAATCGCGCTCGATCCAAGTTCGATAGAAGGAAAATATATTGGAAAGGATTCATTGAATAAAGTTCCTAAATTTCCATCGTCGAGCCGGCGAATAGATTTTCGCGATGTTCGCATGAGAGAACGTATATCGCAAATAAGTGTTTCGAGTAGAAAGAATTTATCGCCCGGCTTCCACGCTCTCGACACGTGTATATCTCCCGCGAAATCGATATGCGATTTCGATGCTCGCTGTACATTTCCACCACTGCCGGATGTTCGCGGAATACCGTCGCGCTCGACGAGCGATGATATGTTTTATTCATTTTTCGCACTCTAAATTCATAACATTTCGCAAAACAGACAGCTTTATTCCTCGTGTGTTGAAACTTTTTTCGGCCACCGTGCTCGACATAAACGATTACGGAAAAATCGCGATTGATTCCAGAACGAATTTCGCGAGTATCGGCTCGCTCGCTTGCTCGCTCGGTTCTCGATCATCCTCCCGGTGAACGAACGAAAGATAAAATGTTGCGTTTGCGGCGACTCAGAGTTAAACTTTACTACTGTTGGAAGAACGTCGGGTTACTTAGGGGTCGTAAACCCGAAGTGCATAATTCAACGCGGCTCAACGAGCGTCACGCATTTCGGGTTTACGATCCCTAACGAACGTTATGCGATTTCGCGTGCTATTAAATAAAATCCATTTACTGCGAACAAAATTGCCAACTTTCAAGCCACGCGACGTGAGTTCACTGGCCGCCATTCTCTAAATTTTATCGCTTATCATCGATACCGAGCTGAGAAGCCATAATAAACTTTGTCGCAGGAACAATATATTCCTCGCTAGAAACGAATACAGGATATACATGTATAAATTGATTGATTTTAGTAGGTATAAAACTGACTAGAGTATTTTATATTGCAGATTTTTGTGAATTTGTAGTATATTGAGCGAAATTTTAATATCATTTATCGATAGATCCCTCGAAAGATTCACGGTCAAATTTATCGGACGTGCAACTAAAAGAATATTAAATGCATTCGAAGCTGCGTACGTGGGCATAGATTTACATAATATCGATACAGGTGGGCTACAAGAATATATAATCCTCAGGTCGGCCAGCTTTGAAATATCACATTTCGCGTGGCATAATCCGTTCCTTTAATTTGCATATTAAATACATACTCGAGTCCCTATATACTCTTTCCCTTTCTCTTCTCTCTTTCTTTCTCTTTGCTATCCCTCTAAACCCCTCGACACATATTTATATACCTATCCGCGGATTCATCTCGGATTCTACGAGGTCGCTTTTGCGCATAGTATTTGGGTGGACATACAGAAGAATAAGAGAATGAAAAAATACAACTCTCCGGGGAATTCGTTAAACAAGAAATTGTTCATTACACGGGATCATCCCCGGCTTTACGCTCGGGCGATGCTTTGTGCGAGTTCGTTGCAATTATACGCTTTTTATTATTTGCTTTTCTTAGTAATCTCAGTGACGCTATTCTTTTAATTTAGTGACAAATGTGACACATACTTGAAATTATTAGTATTTGGATGCGCACTACCACCTATGATGAAACCAAACTGTTATGAGAATGAAATATTTTAAAGAAATATATATTAATTTGTTCTTTTTCTCTACTAAAGTAAGATGTAATGGTTTTCGTATGGCACATAAGTATATATCAAAGTTTTTGTTGATTTATTTTCCTCATGGGACACGTCATAATATGATAATATGGTTGAAAAGTTTACATTAACAAAAGTATATCATCATTCATCTAAATTTATTTTCTCAACCCAATCAAGAATGACTACCGAGTTTTTAACGCATGAGATATTAAAAAATAGCTACATATGTATGTTTTTATTTCACCCCGAACAAAATATATTTTAGCAATTTTGTTATAGTTATTATGTTTCCTAATAAATGATATAAATAAACAATTTTCTTCTGCAATTCTGTACAATTATGTATAATTGCAATTAAATAAATGTAAAATATAGTTAATAATTAATATACCATTATATAGTTTTCTTAATTAATATTGGATATTGTCTTGTTTATTAAAAAATCATTTTACGTTAAAATACTATAAGAATAAACAATTTTCGCGACATGCCGCCAAACGGCATTAGAAGATTTTATAAAGGAATGTATCATAGAATATTAATCCATAATCAATCTTTTTTTATGAAATCAATCGCATACGACTGAACAGGTTTCATTTTTAACGCGTACGACCCTTTGCAGTCCCTTTCTCGTTCTCCTTCCGCTCTTTGCTCTCGACTGCTTCCAGAACGCGGAACGCGAGTAGAAGATATAGAGAGCTAGTAAGAATCAAAGGAGACAATATAAGGGAGGAGGAAACGAGACTGTCGTGTCAGAAAGAAATGAAGACAGAGCTATCAGTTACAGAACGCCGTCTGCACGGAAGCAATTCATTCCGCTTCAACTGTTCAACTCTTATCCGTCCAAGGTTTTCCTTCCATTTTTCTGATCCTATCCCCTCTCCCGCCGAAATCTTTTGATCTCGGCTGCTGCTCTCACCTGCGCCACATGTAGCATATGAAGGTATCTTTAAAAAAAAAGAAGAAATGGAAAGAAACATAACTCTAGAAAAAAAATCATATCTGTGACAGGCACGAGTAATGTGTCAATCTTTGAAAATCTAAAAGAATCGGAAGAATTTGTTTGTTACATTCCGAAATGAAAATATTTAACTGAAAGTCAGTTACACAAACGAAACATCCAAATTTCATCTCCAAATTTCATCTAAAAAAAATATACGGTTTTGTTGATATGCTTAATGATAAAACAGCAGTGTGCAAAAATGTCCTTATATGTAGCTAATTTAATTTAATTAAATACTATTGTTTTCGTATTACGCGATTGTTTTGTATTACGATTCGTATCTAATCTGTGCATAAAATTAAATATATTTTTGCATAGAATGACGTATGTTAGCTTCAACAAAAGAACACTAACAGTGCAATTGAAAAGTGGACAAAGGCATCGTTATAACTGTTTCCATATTCTATAATTGCACGTTTTGACGTCATAATCTCTGAAAAGAGATCGTATTTTTTGTTATTTATATAGTCGGAATCATGGAAACGAAGACTTGAATTCACATGTACAATGCACAGTATGCAATTGCCGTGGGCGATATTGTTAATCCTGCGTCACACGCTATCATTTTGACATACAGACTTTATTCCCCGTGATAACTCCAAGAGAGAAGTAGAGCATTACAGGATTATAATTCTCTACATTTTAATTACATTCAAGCATCAACATTCACGCGCGCCGATTCCGTTGACTGCAATTATTATATAAAATGTCCCAACTCTCTTCAATATAATTTTAACATTATAAATCTTTTGAATTAAAGTATAACATCGAATTGTTTTTAAATAAAATGCATTGCTGACCAATAAGTGTTTTGATTTTTATTTTTAAAATACGTTTAAATCTTATTCGATTCTATTAAATTACACGGAAAGAATTAAAATAGTTTTTCAGATATACAAAACAAAGTATTATTACAGATATTCTATATATTTTTATTAAGGTTATATCCAAAATAACGAACTTTGCTGTGTATCAGTCGGTTATACGTTGACCGCGAATATCTGTCAACATTGCGAGTGACAATGAAAAATTCTGGTGGCGTACAACGGGGAGTTAAAGCGCAGCGCGCATCACCGATGGAATTACGAGCGCTTGATCGGCCTTAATCCCGGCTTGTAACTCATAACACTGCTTTACGAGCGTCTGCACAAATATAGGTATGCTTGTATTAAGAACCAAATTCGCGCTAAGCGAAGAGTACATTAACCATAAAAAGCAATTCTTAACACCGCAATAGCATCTCTCCCTGTCCCTCGTATTGAGAGCGAAGAAACTCTGAAAGTGAAGGGATTATGTTCCCCTTGTGCCGAGCTAGCAAATTTTGTTATTTGTTTGACCGGCCATGCTGACTCTTTATCTTTAACTACAAAAAAATAAGAAATATCTAGCTTACCACACAAACAAAAAATTAAATTAGTAAAAAAAAATTACTCGCATTAAAAGTTATAAAGAAACGAGTATATATTATAATTAATAATTATTATATTTGAATTATTTCTTTTGAACCCACATAGATCAGTTAACTTTTGGAAAATGCCATTAAAGTCGGTCAGGTTTATTTTATTAAATTACTTTTCTTTCAATTTCCTACGAAAGCGTACTCAGTGATTTTCAAAATATACATCTGCACTAACAATTAACGCGAATTATATATAATCTTAATTCATTTTCAGTTTTCAAGCCTTGATTTAAAAAAATTCAAAAGTCCTGAGATTGTTTCGAGATTACGAATTTGATGAGTTTAACACTGAAAAAATCCCCGATGAAAGTAACAATTTGATAAATATTCCTTTTAACTGGAAGTGCATAAAAAGAATTTTTTTGTGTCAAACAATAAACTTCTGATACGAAACCTGATAGAATTGACTTCTATAGATTTCTTTTCCACTCTCTCTCTCTCTCTCTCTCTCTCTCTCTCTCTCTCTCTCCCCCCCTCCCTCCCCCTCTCTTTCTCTCTCTCTCTCTCTAAATATACATATATATGTATATATATATCTCTTTCTCCGTATATATATTTCACTTTCAGTATGCAAACATAGTGGCTTTAATTATGCGGACTAATTACCTGAATTAGCGCGAATTAACCCCGTGGTCCGTTTGACCCGCTGCTCTCTGCTGGTCCCAAACTCGCTGATAATCCGAATGCGGCGCGCACTGATTACCAAAGATCGGTGAGACCTTCCTGCACTTACCGCAAACTACAAGTCAAACCGAAGCTTTGAAAGCGTGTCGCGTTAATTTTCGACCTATTTACTATGGGCCTAGAGGGATAATGAACATTGAAAGTCACATACAAGAAATTGATCGTCGCGTCGGCGCGTTGTTTTGATCGTATAGAGCCCTTCTATATTCCCTTTTATATCTATTTATATTTAAAAAAAACTCGTGAGAGATTAATAAAAAGATAATATAAATGAGTAAATATATAGAGATAATAAAAACAGATATAATAATCGAGTAAGATATGACAAAAAATATTATATGATATAATAATTAGAAAAAATTTAATAAACAACTATATATAAATAAGCAAGATGATGAGAGAGAGAGAGAAAAAAGGAAAAATGTAATAAAGGAATGATAATAAAAGATATATGTGCAAATAGCATTACATTAGGTTTGTGTACCGGTAAGTGATTAATAAAAGAAAAAATTATTAATTAGAGGGTTATTATTAGGAAAATTGTTACTTGGTTTACTAGAATAATATTAATTTCATGCTGGTTGATCGCAACGTAATGTCACAAAGGAATGATTCGCCGCTTTCTTGTCGAGGTGATGCGCAGCCTCGTCTTTCCGGCCAGCCGACGTTCCGATATCGCTCGTTATTAAAATTAAATTGCATTATTAACGCTTCACGAACGATTTCCGACGGTTTGTACGGCAATTTGCGGCCGAGAGAGCGTCCGTGGAAATTCGAAAAGGGATTAACCAGCTGACCCCCTGTCCCCACCGCTCTACTTCAACTCGCCTCTTGCCTTCCCTCCCTCTTCTCTCCACCCTCTTTACAAAGCCTCTCTCTGCCGTGCCTTGCAGGCCGAGGGATTTATACAATTAATTCTCTAATTTGTCGCGCTCACGTCGGATTTCGTCGGTAATAGATTTTCATCGATCGTCAACCCGTTTCTGCCATAGCTTTTTACTACTACTTGCCCTCCCCCTCCTCCCTGTCATTCTCTCTTTGCTCCGTTTTTGCGGCATATATTTTGTTCGATTCTCATGCGTCATAATAATTATTTTCGCTATAATGAAAACCGCAGCAATGCAGCTGACGATTGGTCATATGCAAAAGCTTTGTCGCTTTCACGAATTTTATTAAAAAGTAAATGCGCAATATATAATAAAATAATTTATATTGATAACTCTTAATATTTTCTTCATTATAGTTTAATATCAAATCGAAAATACAGTGATAGTGATTTACCATGAAATTTCAAAGAGATGAACGTACACACATATACGTACACCCACATAAATTATTATCCCTTTATATTTTACAAGTATAATTGTGGACAGCAAGCTTTTCCTTTTCAATTACTACGTAACGCGTATCTGTGTAACGCTAAAAAAAATTGAAATTTCAATGAAATTGGAAATTTGAGAATATACTGACATGTTTAATTTATATTTTTTATCGGTTTTATTTTTACATATCATCGTATAAAGCAATATTTTACACGAATATAATTCATTTTGCTCAAACATAATTTTTCTTTCCTCTGAAAAATGAAAATTTGTGATATGTGACTCTTGAAATACAATCCTTTTTTTTACCGCAATACCACGGTTATTTTAAAACCCAATTTATTTTGTAGATTGCAAGTGAAAATTAAATTTTTATTGTTTTGCGCACTGCACGTGTTAAGGCACAACAAAGTGCACAAATTTTTCCGGTACTTAACGTCAGCGATAATATTGCAAGCAATATAATAAACTAGCATTGAACAATTATTACATTTAACTGAT
This sequence comes from Temnothorax curvispinosus, assembly GCF_003070985.1. Lineage (NCBI taxonomy): Eukaryota > Metazoa > Arthropoda > Insecta > Hymenoptera > Formicidae > Temnothorax > Temnothorax curvispinosus. Next base: position 281,080 of record NW_020217561.1, on the reverse strand, counting down.
ATATTTAATGTTGAGAATTAAGCCAATAATTTCTAAAATTTTCGTGGCAGTTTGACAAATTTACATGCTGAAGTGTCATTTATTCATATTTGCCGAAAATATGCACCGGTATATTGATTCAGTTATAACGATTTATTGAATTAACACTTTTCAGGAATATAGGAATATAACGCCTATATGGGCGCAATATATGGTTTATTAAAGTATTCTTGTTGCGTGTTTTTTTTTTGCGAACTAAAGGTGACGTACGAGAGAAATGTGCTAAAGATTTGTCGCAATACTTGGAACGAATCTGTAGGTCAAAAGGTGTTGCGGAAGAGAGTTCGACATTGCTTGGGGTTTTCCGGGTCTCCACGAGTGGCACTCACGCGGATACTCGAAGGGATAATAAGATCGTCGCGTGGATCTGCGAGAAGTCCGACCTCTCCTCGAGGTGACCTTTTGCAAACCATCGAGAATCGTCAGTGATATAACAGCTATAAAGAGAACGAGAGAGGGGATAAAGGGGACAGATTTTGTTCCGCATTCAATTAACAATTTGCCTTTGCTCGGAGACGAATGTAAGATGCTCGAGTACCGGTGCTTACAATAATCCAGTTTTCTCGAGCATTGTTATCGTTCCACCGGAACTTTTCTCGAATAAAAACAAAGAATAAGCAGCAGAGAAAGAGAAAGGGATAAGAAATAGCAGAATATATAATAATATAAGGGAAAGAGAAGGAGACAGGGAGGGAGTGAGAAAACACAGCAAAGTAAAACCGATTAAGAGTTTACTACATAATGAAAACGATTATTGGAAACAAAATTACACAACATGTATAAGAAAACGATTTGAAAAATATACGTACTTAAAATTCCACGATGTAGTGCATAGTATTATGCTACTATAACAAGCACTAAAACAAGCACGAAAAGACGTTATTTCAATTAATGTACTAATTTAGGAATATCATAAAACTTTGAAAACTTGACATGTGTTCTGTTAACAGAACATATAAAGTTTCAGTATTATTACATAATTATAACCATAACAATTAACTGTATTATATGAAAGTGTATTATATAGAAGGCAATCGACAATCAAGTAAGAGAGAAAAAAAGAAGGAAGGATGCATTTGTCTCCTCCTAACTGCCCCCCGTTATTGCTTCGACCTCGACTAACGTCACAACGGTCGGTGGAAACTGCTAAAATAGTGGAATAATAATATTCCGCGCGATTCCGTCCAGCATTAGCGATTCTTTGAGCGAGTAATGAAGGAATTTGAATATTTCCCTCGCGCGCCGTTCCCCCGGCGCACGAGCTTCCAAGTCAATTACCGGATTCAACCACCGTCCTACGTTCCGCGGCCGCTTTATTAAAACAATTCGCTCGATCCCACCCTACCACGACACCCTCTCAATCCTCCCCAGCGGCACCGCGCGAGAGCGTGGACTGCCGCGACTTCGTCCCCCCCCCCCCCCCGCCTCTTGCCAACCCCCTTCGCTTCCATCATCGACCTCCTCACGGCGCCTCGGATTATTATCGCGATGGAACTCGAGACTCGAGGAAAACGAAACTGTTGCTCGTAACAATGGCCGCGTCGTAAAGGGGTTACGGTCTCGGGGTAAACGACTCGTAGGCAGAAACTCCTGTCAACGCCATAGTATCATTTTTGTGAACTTCAGAGTTAATGCTACATATATTTCATACTTAACTTTGGTGACCTACTCTGATGCCATTTATTTAAATTTAGATTACCCTTACTTATTGTTAGAGCAAGAAGTCTTGATATCTTTTAACCAATATGTCCAAGGCGTCAACATACCGAATTGTTTTATCATAAAATTTTAAGACGTCCACTACATTTTTATGATTAGATATTTCAGAAAATAAATAATTTGAATCTGTATTGAAGTAACAATATTATTTCTACTAAAATTAAAAATATTACAATAATCACGATTATCCAAATGGAGTAATAAATAAGAGTTAAACATTACATTCACATTTATCTCGTACATATAATTTGAACAATAAGTTTAATTTTATCAATGTTTATTAAAATGGTAACGCTATTTTTATTGGTGTTATTATTCAATTTATTATAATAATTTTATCAAATATATTCAGTTCACATATTACCATGTAATCGACCTCTTTTAAAAAATAATTCAAGGAAATAAATTCTATTTTATCAGATTGCGTTCGTTTTGCTAATCAATTATCCGTTTCCCTTAGCGATTTGAATCATCTACAGCAAATCGATGCCTCTATCAGCTGTGACGGCAAAATCCGACGCGAATCACGTTTTAATGCGAATCGATCGCTATACGCAAGAACTCCGCCCGTAATTCGCCGTAGCAATCACGCGATGGATATCGCAATGGACGTTGGCTATCCTATCTTGTTGCAATTAATATTTCAGTAGAAAATAGTCCGGCAATGTCTAAACCCACCGAACGATGGCGGTCCTGTCGACGATCGTCCTTTCCTGAAGCCTACCAACGCGAAACTACGCGAAACTGCGTGTATGTACGTTAATTGCCTGATTGAATATGAAACGCGTATCGATTTGCCGAGATGCGAATTGAAACTTGATATTATCCTGTCTCTCAGATACGAAACTGGCCGCGTTATAGCAGAACAGTTATGAAGAACATGGAACATCGACGCTAATTAGCACAACCGATAAAGATTACTGATTACGGATCCATTAGTGGATCTAGCAACGATTCGCTAGAGAGTGCCTAATTACGCCAAATCTCGATATGCCAACAAATAAAATCAACAGCGATGATTCTGTTATCGCAAGTGAAACGAAAAACCGTTATTTAATGAGGAAAAGTTATTAATTGTATCTTAATATCGATATTATTATAACAAAAATCTTTGTACACCTTATTTATTTGTGATCTAACGATCGAGAATCAACAGGCCATAATTTTTATCATTTTTTACATATAATTAAGTTTATATTTAAAAAACTATATATATATATATATATATATAATATAAATAATAAAATATACCATTCTAACAAAAATTAGTTATGTAAAGTAATAACATGAAATAATAGTAAATAAGCAGTAATTTTAAGGAAAAAATGCAATATGCGAAAATAGTGGATAGATCTTAAGAAGGGTGGTTTTGAAATCATATTTTAGCCTTTTACGAGTAAATCACGGAAACCGGTTATTTTCTTTGCGTTTCATGTTACGGGGGATTTTAGCGGAATCAGCAGCCGACCGAAATAATTCTTTTTCTATTACCGCCTTTTCTCTCCTTGTCCTCCTGAGAATCGTTAGAGACGAAAGGGATGTGCGGGAGAACTTCCCTCAGACACAATTAATGCGATCGCTTAGTTTTCTTCTTGTTACCTATTACGCTGTCCTCAACCTATTTGTAACACAAATTGTCCTCGACATGCCCTCCCTTCCCTTTACATCCATTCACCGTCGCGAGTTAGAGCTAGGACGATTAAAAATTGCGTGGTTGGTGAAACTCGTAAAAAAAAAGGTGCAGAGACGAAGAAACGAGAGATGGAGAGAGAAGCTTTTAATCAAAGACCAAAGGTACTAAATGACGGCGAAACTAATTCGTCGTCACTTTGCACACATACACAATTTTCCTGACAATGAAAATCTTTAAAAAATATCTATGTGCATCAGTAGTCTTTTTCGCACGAGAAATATCATTACATCAACTAGTGTGACGTTGTGACGTACAATCGAAATATATATCTATATACATATGTACATACATATAATTATGTTATTTGTTATGAAAAAGATTACTTTCTGCGTATTTAAAGCAGAAAGGAAGGTTTGTTGCATCTTTCTCTAAACCTTAGATTAACCTGTCAATTTTTGTTTCTAATCAATCACTTTAATCAATAAATGAAGTCACAGAATTTTCTGTGACTCCGTCAAAGGAATTACTGAATCAGGATTTCCAACCCGTGGAAAATTAATTACGGATATTAAAATGAATCTATCAAGGACCAATTAGTGCGCCAAATAATTCACGACAAAATTCCAAACAACTTGGGATCGAATTATCAGTCGGCTCTCAGTGCGTGACGACGCAAATTTATTCCGCATATCTCGTGTAAATGCGAGGAAGGCACGAGATCTGTCAAAGAGAAACGCTGATAAAATAATTAGCAGCCGCTGGGTGCGTGCCGCGTGTGGCTGATCGCGGCCGCGTACGAGTCACGCTCGCACGTGTTGCGCGCATCACGATCTCGCGAACACCCTCACGTCGCACGCACGTTCGCTAGCAACGAATGTCAAGCTAAATATGCGTGTTCACGCGCATCCACCAGGATAACGGATGCTCTATCTATCTATCTTCCTCCCCGCCTCTCTCTCTCTCTCTCTCACTCTCGTCTCGTATTGCGAGGTAGACGCAGCTCAAAGAGGATTAGATAGTGGAGAACCTAGTATATACAGCATGGTGTATACAGCACAATCTATTCAAACTGGCTGGTATTTAAACGTGCACTCCGAATTACACTTTGAAGTAAAAAACGAATGTATTACAAGATTCCAAAGTAAAATCTCATCGCGATTCTTATTAAGTTTACAAAATTTATATTTTTAAATGGTAGTAAATTGTTAAATTATTAAATCATTACGAGCGAAAGAGAGAAAGAATTTGTAAAATAGAATTATTTGTAGAAAGAAAGAGTATGTGTATATACATAGGCTTTACGTGCAAAAATGTATGTACTTTAACTGCAAGGAATTAAGAGAAACGTGTTTTGTTCAGCAATTCATAACAAGATATGCGGTAAAAAGACAGTATCTGCGTGACGTATAATTAATCGTTATTTGAACACTTCGAGCAACCGAACGCCGAGGAGCTTCCCTTTTATTAAAAAAGTTGCGAAGCTGTCTAACACCGAGTAAAGCTCGACGACCGAGTTTATTTATATGTTAATGCCGACCCAACAATGGGGTCGTGACTTCCGGCTGTTTCTCATCCTCCTGCTGTCGTCGCAGCGGCATTCGGTGAAAGTTCATCCAAAACCGCTGCCCTGTCTGTCCCGCGGTAGATATCGCTGATTTAATTACCATTTATCCTGCCTTCAACAATTCGTCGTATTCCGTGTAACACTAACTATTGCGCACGACAGAAACGACACAGAACAAAAATCCGGGACGGGATTGTAACGAAAAAAAAAAGGGGAAAAAAGGAAAATTCCCGTTTTACACATTCTCGTGTAATACGATTGTAACGCAAAAGGGTGCGATCATAATCGAATTTCGGTGTTGCCGAGCGCAAACGTTCAATCCGTCGAAAGCGGAATCGGTTTAACCGGTACGAAGGGCGGTTAAACGCTATTGATCGTTTCCTATTGCTTGGAAATGCGGTATTAAGCCTATGTACGCACCTGGCGTTCCTCCCTCCTTCCCCCCCCCCCCTCCCTCTCTCTCTCTCTCTCTCTCTTTCTCTCTCTGTCTCGCAGAATATTGTGCTTAATCGTACGCGGTGCGATCCTATCGGCGAACAATACCTTTACCATTGATTCAGCCGATCAAATCGATCTCTTGCTAGTTGACTTCGTTTCCTATACCTCACGTAATTCAACAATTTAAAGCCGCTAATGTTAATGGCACCAATCTCTCTGATATAAACATACACATTCTAAAACATTTATACAAGAATTACAAAAATATAACGATATACGTTGATTGTTGATAACATCAATAAAATAATGACTACATGATAGCAGCATGACGACGATAGATTCAGTCAGGCATGAAACTACAAATTGAGTTCATCTATTTGAAGAAATTCTGTTTCTTCGGACAATTTAACACACAGTTCAGATTGATATATAACAGTACAATAGTATTCACAGGGAACGATCGAACGAGGATGAGAAAGCGAAAGTTATGGGAATCGCTTTGCGGTGTCAAGTTGTTCACGTTGGAGGGTGGAGTTAACAGCACTGGCGGTTGCTGCTTCAGCTGTTTACAGAAGTCCACCCTGTGGCCTTTGCCACCGGTTTGACCTCCTCTACCATACCGACGGTTTACACCTACGCGCATTCTCCATCCGCACACCATCGCACGATTCACGCGTGCATGATGTTAATGAGGCACGGATCTAAAATCGCGCGCCAAGATGGCCGAACTCAATAAAACGCTATGTCATTCTTGTTGGGCGAACTAATTGGATGAAGGTAGAGTACTCTTTGATAATCACCGTGCTTTGCGCGATCCTTTCAAGCTTCCTCGTCGCTGCATTTTCCAGAAAATATGCTTCGTAGTCCGCGGAAATGGCATCGAGTAATGTGTTAAATAAATAATGAACGCCTGAGGAGGTGGGAAGGTGCGCTTCTTACGCAGAAGAGCTTAATCCTTCAAATACTAAGCGAAGGAGAGAGAAAGAAAGAGAGAGAGAGAGAGAGAGTGAGGGAGGGAGGGAGACAGAGATTTAAAGTTTTACTTACTGAAATGAAAATCCTTTGCGTAACCTCAAAATATTCATTAAATCTTGCCAAGAATGAAGTATTTGTGCTACTAGCCAGTTCAAAACTATTTTTTTTTTAAAATATAAATTAAATTAAATAGCTATATTTTAATAAATTACATCAATAAAGATATTAAATGTATCTTAACTAACACACATACACATGAAAAGTTTTAATAAACATAAGTTACTTAATATTTTTGTTAATAAAATATATTAATAATGGTTAAAATTATACAATATATAATTAAAGTTTTAATATTAAAAATCTACATAGTAGTCACACATATACATAACTTAAAAAATTTTTTTAATGTTATCAGACCTATGAATATACCTACATATGTATATTCATCATCTTTCTGTATTAAAAATACATCGCTTTAATTTATCGGAATCGACGAATGTGTTATTTCATTAAATAATTTAATGTCAATATTTATAATGTATAAACAATATATTTGGTATTAATAATTTTTTGATAATTTAATATTATGAGTACAACGACGTAACTATATCTTTCCCGATCACATCGAAGGGGCGCTAATCCTCACATACGTTTACCGTTATCAGTTGCTATGTACTCGCCATCTCCGCTTCTCGTTCCGGTGCTACCAACGCGGATGTGTGACAACCGGGGTCGGGAATCGTTAACGTATCGCTAACTCGTTCGATATCTGGATACTGGTTTAAGCTCGCTTCCCTAAGTACTGCCGTCATTACTACGGAGCATGGTTCCCCAACCCTCCGAGCACTACCTTCCTCTGCAATCTGCCATGCAATCCCTGGCTGCACCAACACGTCCGCGGCACTCCCGCCGCCGCCGCCGCCGCCACGTCGCGTCGTGGTGAATCGGGCGATTGCATACCAACGAGAGAGGAGGTGTGTTTGCTCGTTAGTGCTCGAACTCCTGCGACCGCGACTCGAAAACGGCCGTTTTTCCGACAGTAAAGATGAATCTCGAACAACGCGAATCACCATCGGGTTGTAAACGACGGGCGTTAAATCATTCTCAGACGTCAGCGCATTCCGTTAGCTCGCTATGCCGCTTTTTCGCTCTTTCGAACCAACTGAAATGTTTCCTCGCAAATGCCTGTCGTGCAAGCGGATTGTGCCATATTTAACTTTTGTTCGAGTTGTGCTTTGATACCCCAGAGTATATTGTTGACGGAATTTTCTAACGTGCATTATTCGATGCTATTTAACAATGCCTGAAACCGCTCAACTTTGCACTGAATTCATAATATTTGCAACTAATGCATGGAATTATAATTTCTCGCCATCTACTTGAATATAACATAAATATTCGAAAACTGTTGAAAACTGTTTGTCTTGAAACCCAATTGGGAAATAAAAGATTAAATAATTGAATCGTATATAAAGTGGCATATAAAAGTGATACTTTCTGACGCAGTATCGCAAGTGAAACACGTAAATTAAAACGATTGTTTGATAGCGATAGCCACGAACGGCACGTAACATCTTTGTTCTCGCGGCATCAAAAAGGCCAAGGGCGTGGAATCGACTTTGTTAAATAGCAGCTCGAGAAGCTCGTCGAAGGATTTTCCTATCGCGTTCTCGAGCACCAATTCACTGCGGTGGGATGCGGGGTGGATTTCGAGGGTGCGCCCGAAGGGAAGTTTCAGCGAAAGGCTTTTCGTTAACCAATGACGTAGTAGGGCGGCTCCTTTCCCACATTGGTGAGAGAGCGCTTCCTAAAACCTAACCCAGTTTCCACTGCGGTCGGGGCCAGTATGCTAATCCGCTACAACGTTCGGGCATCTATTGAAACCGCAGCCTCCTCGTGCTGCTTCTAGCCGGAGTTCCTCTAACCACGGCAGCTCGCGCAACAATGATCTATGTAGCACGACGAGGCGGTGGACGTGTTTGGTGCGCTGCACAGAGCCGCTAGATCAGGACCGGACGTTAATTACTGCCACCAATCAGCGACGTTGCACCGGCTCGCCTGTTAGTCGGGGTGCTAAGGGCAGTTCGCTGCCAACCAGACCCGCCAACCGTCTCCTCGTCTCTCCTACACCTCTTCCGGCCGCATTGACGAATTCGACCCATCTTCCGGAAGCCGAATCGATTAATTCCGAGGCTTTATTCGGCCATGTGTACGAATTGCGTGATCGTCGGAGCGTAATCATACGCCCGATAGCGAGTGCGCCAAACCTGTCGATCGTTTCGTAGCCTGCTAATGTGGCGTCTTGATCAAAGAGTCACAATCGTACGGTGGTACGATAAGGTGTCCGATGCCTGGATTTAAAGATTATCTAATATAGTATCGACCCCCCCCCCCCCCTCGGATCTCTTACGGTAGATCAAGTTCCGCGCCCATCATATCTCGTTGCTGGTTCGAGCATTAACCAATGACTTTCGTAGTTCCGGCTCCGCTCTAGATTGGATCTACGGGGCTGAGTAATTGGCGATTAATAACACGCCCCGCCGAATATCGGTAGATATAACGTAAGACGTGGGCCATCGGTATTGTAATTAAGGCCGGGGCTACACGGCGCGTCTGGGGCCCGAACCTTCCGGAACGCTATCGCATCCATCACGTGCCACCTGGCGATTAATACAGGGACGTTTGGACGCTTATCTGGGTTATCTTCGCCATCGATAATATATCAACTCCATCCGAGGTATCGCGTGCGTCTCCTCCAACGAAGTTCTCCGCTCCCGCGCGCGTCTTTGTCTCTGTCAGGTTTAATCGCGCGTAAGGACGAATACGGTGTCATAATTCTCGCGCGGTAGCGTGTCGCGATTAATCGTCCAGTCGGTGTCGCAACTTCAATAAATACCGACCGATAATTAAATAAACATCACCACGATTCGTGCTTTTTGCTCGTAATCTCCCCCCTTCTCCCGAGTTCCGTGAACAACATTTTTCTTACAGCTATATGAGAAGCATACCTTATTCTTAAAATATATTTAACGTTTCTATCACATGCATATTTTTGTAAATTTATTGTATGTTTTGCCGAAGAAATATAAATAATATAAATAATGATGTAATAATGATTACATTATATATATCGACACAAATGATATTATTGCAATTTTTCTATTTTTTTTAAAATATATTTTCTGATTATTATAACTGCTGGTATAACATAAAAAAATTTGTGAAATATTTAAATTTAAATCTTATTTGTAACATTGCTAAGGCATTTTTTCATTTCCTTTCTAAATCTTTAAAGTTTCTTAGCTTTTTCCTTCCTATAATCAATTTTTGATTTTTTCTTTTCCATTAATTGTTAAAATAAATACGAATTGCTATTTTTGGTTCCATAAAATTAACCAAGCGTCTAAGGAAATGATATAATTTCGCGAATAGAAACCGGAACGAGTGTTGCGGCTTAATCGCGAACCTGTTCTACAAGCTCGAGAGTGCGAGTGAAGAAAATCTCAGCAACTTGTGGTACCACAAGTGGAAGGGTTTCTAAGTCATTAAACCATCAAGCAGTGAGTCGGGTAACCGATTCGGTGCGAGCAAGCATGGCCGGAAATAGAGCCACCTTGGTCGTTTATACCGGGTTTCGAGGGAAATTTACCGAGCCACTGTGCCCCGTTCAGTTTCGGGGCCCATTATTGCTGATATACTGAGAGATTAAGAGCACGTGTTACATACATTGTACCACGGTGTAACGTGCCGTAGTAAAACATTTCGGCGTTGTACCGCGACGCTAACAGTATGTAGGTCAATCTCTCGAAACGCTATACGTAAATACGTTGTACTGATATTTTCTTCGATAATACGATACCGTACGCTCGCCACTTTGCTGTTACGCACCGATAACATTGTGCATAGTATGTATGTATGTACATGCTACGCGACGAACGGTACGAATCCCACCCGTGTGAGAAATGAAAGTCGTAAAATTTTAAACGCGCGTGACAAACAGCTCGCGCGCGATCCATTTCCATCAATTGCGCGAATTTACAACAGTCGCCGATCATTCGATTAAAACAAAAATCGACGATTAAAATTAAATGCAGTATCTCAGCGTATTGAAAAGAGCATTGTGCAATTGACAATCGTGCCATGGCCCGCTTAATCCTTATTAAGCCGTGATTAAATTCGAATACTATCAAACCGTGACTTGCGGAGCATCGAATGTGTTTCTGGATTTCATCCTCGATTAGTCGACGGCGAAATCCTTTCGAGTGATACGACGCGCATCCTGGTTTACATGGCTGGCTAGATTCGTTTGCATTCCGAGATATCTCGGATTAGCCAAATTTCGTACCATTGAAAAATCGAATTACGAGTTCGAGAAGCGAATTCTCCACCGTGCCGCGAGGATGAGTCGGATCGGAGAATTAGCAATGTTGCTATTTCCGTGGAACGCCCGGATTCTGGCGAATGCTTCGGAATCCTCCCATCGGAAGATTACGAACTAGACGGTGCGATGGATAAGTAACTTCAGTGCTTTTTCTTCGTAAAATTAGCCTAGCTGACAATAATAAAGATTTATAAGATTAATAAAGATATTATGTTCAATGTAATCTAAACAAATTATTATTAAATCTGAAACTCTATCTCTCTCGTTCTCTCTCTAAATTAAATTAAATAGGTTCATTAATTTACCTGACAATAAAATTTTAATTTATATACATTCACGAGATAATGTGATAAATAGCGATAATTCAACATGAATTTATGGATTGAATTTCAAAACGAGTATTACGGTAATATATTCTATTTTTACGTATATATACATTTATATGTACGCATATATCATCATTTCTGTATATGTACATCAATTTCGTGATAAAAAATTTAAATTATTTATATTATTTAAATTATTTATATTAGTGAATTTAATATATCTACAAGTTAAAACCTAATTCCGTACATCGTATTTGTTTTCACGTGGAATTGTTATTAAAAAATTGTGATTATATGTGTGAAATATCATTTTTTGCTTTTGCATTAAATTACACAACATATAAATTATTTTCAAGCCAAATTAATTACGCAAATTCATTTAGAAACACATGTTTAATTTGTTTTTCCGTTTTCATTGGATGTCAGTATTACGGTTCAATGGTGTATGCATTGCGCTTTATAATAATAATACGATAATTGCATGTTCAAAGAAACACATCAATCTTTTTATTAATACACTGACAAGAGATCAACCGACCAATCGCATTTTATAACATAATTTGATGGGTTTTTTTTCTCTTACACGATTTTAAACAATGAACGAACTGCGTAATGAAAAAATTTTAATAGAGAAATTTAATAAAGAGAAAACTGATGTTACTATATGCTTAAATTAATTTCACTCGTTAGGACGAAAAAAAAAAAGATTCGACAAAAGCAAACAATGTGACGATAGGACAAGTTGGATGCGATCACCCACTCAACACCTTTCTCTGTAGAGGTCGAAGGCTAATTACGAAATTCTGTGGCCTCTGATGATCTCCTATAGCCGTTGTTCGACGAGAGAGATCACCAGAATAGCAGTTGATCCAAACACAATTACCTCAGCGACATCCTTCATGCACAGACGACGTTAATTAACGAGAGTAACGAGAATAATGAAGAGCATACTATAAAGATCATTTCAATTGCGAATATTACCTCGTCCACGTATATAAAATGAATTTATGGCCACAATTTTTCATTAAAAAAAATATGATTCAACAAGCGTCTTTTGAAAAATTGAATAAAATTTATGTCGCGGCGCAATTAACTGTGTTAATTACATTCGTATTTGCTTTGAAAAAATAATAACAAACAAAACAGCATTAAATCTTGCATTTAAGAAGTTGAGATTGCTATCCAATGATGTACTTAATTATGTATGTGAATTATAATCTGAAAAATAATTAATATGAAAGCACGATGTTAAACTTCTGCTTAAAATTAAAGCACGATTTGATGAGAAACGAAATCATACATAGGATTCTAATTAACTATCTCGTCGGTAATAAAATTAACTAATTGGTGACATGTGCACAAAATGCAAAAAATGCGAACGCGTTGAAAACTCGCAGAGTTGTTCCGCACTCGTATAACTTATCTCGTTTTACAATCGATTTTACAATCGTCCTGCCGGTTCGTATATTTACTTTATTTAAGCGAGTCGATAATCAAGACAACAAAAGTTTTATCCACTATTTTATCTTTGTTTTAACACGGTTAGAGTATCGTTTGACGCTAATCGACGCGCGTTGATAACGTTTTTCGCGTTACAATCCGGAAAGTACAAATGAGTAGGTCAACCTCTGCTCTCGCTTCACCTCATGTTTTGCAATGTAACTTTGTTAACTGTTCAGAAGCCGACAGAATTGAAGTCGCGTTCTTTTAATCGTGTTTTAAAATTATTTTCAAATTTTTTTTTAAGATCTACTACTAATCATATCGCGCTTTGATGTTTGTTTTTTATATTAAAATATTTTTTATATTATATTATAAATTTAATAAAGTAAAAAGACTCGACAAAACTTCTTTTTTCAGATAATTATTTCACTCATTATCTTACATTATACATTTTACAATATTTTTGCCATTTATTCGCAAACATTAACAGATATGCTCACCAGAAATATATCTTATAATGAGGGATTGTTTTATAGCAAATGAGATCAGGAACTATACTATTGCCAATAGTAGTTTCCATCTTCGAAGAAAAAATTGAGATTGAATGAATTCGTTTATCCTAATTATCTGTTGTTAGGATATCCGAGGATACTCTAGAACTAGAACGAAAGTTACGCAACGAAAGTTAGTTCCTAAAGTGGACGTCAATGTTATATTATAAAGTATACAATTTCCACAGGCCACTACAGTGAAATATTGTTATAATTATATAGAAGACGATATAATGGTTACTTACATAACAAGATTCTTACTAATGAAATTAGACTCCTTGTAAAGGGGAAAGAAGAAATGCAGGAAGAGAAGAGCTTTCAAAACGACGAATCTGGTATCTCTCCTTCTGGTAGAGAGAAAAATTTATGCAAGTACGAAGCTCGAATTTCTCTGCGCGGGTAATGTAGAAATAAATCACAAAGTACAAAGACGCGTGGGACGAAAGATACTATAGAACTGATAGCGAGGAGATTCGGAATAAAAATGATAAGATGACGATATGGCGAGCGCGTAAACGCAGTAAGATTGATTTGATTTAAATCGTACAGATTTTTGTATAATTTATTTTGTGTGCATGTGCGTGCCTGTGTCTTCCGAATGGATTCGACGGTAGGATTTTGTAAGAGCTGACGAAGGACTCGTGATGGTATCAAACCTGAATCGAACGAGGGGGCTCGGTTGCGCGCTTTAATAGCAATGCCAGCAATCGGTGGAACCCATCCGTCTTCATTTCCTGCCGAATACCATTACTCATGTGATAGAAAGTCGCGTGTACGCAACCAGGCGGTCCCGTACGCACGGCACAGCCGCCATGTAAATCGTAACAGCCACGGGAGAAGGACGGGGGAAGGAAGGGGGAGACCATCAATTTTTAATTGAATCTTGATTGGCAGAGATTACTCGAGGGCACTAGGTTCTATCCCCGAGGTTCGATTGATTATTCAATTATCAGAATCGATTCGGAAATGGCGATAAGCCTGGCCGACCTAGCCCCCTCGTGTGTCTGGCTGTTGCTTCGAAATTTCCTGATTATTGCACGACCCACGTTTTTCGCTTCCTAATTTTTCAATGAAAAAAATATACATGTGGAGAGGGGCAATCGTTGTAATTAATACAGGAAATTACATTTCTTATGTTAATCTTTAAAATGACAAAAATATAAAAAACTGACTGTAACATTTTTCCTATGGCAAATTTTACTTTCATTCCTTATCCCTTATCTTTTGTATTACTGCATATAACTACTGTGATTCATCATTATATTATATTTCTTTTTTATGTCTGTCTTCTTGAAGTAAAATAGTTTCAATAAATGATAACGCGTAAATCGATAACCATGGTTTTTTTTATCGTGAGGATTATTAAATGGATAGTCGAAACTTATTTATGATTTTGCAGTAATCATAAATTTTATCGTTAGGTAGATAAAATGATTTATATACCGCGGCACAACCACCTTAAATGACCTTACGTCGCTTACAAATATTGCAAATCGGTTTTCCATAAAGATAAATCAGATTTTTTTTCCCAGTACATATGTGGAACAAAAGCGATAGAAGGGAAGGGGGATTCGTATTTTTATTGCCATGCGTTACGTAGGCGTTTATATGTTTTTATTACATCTGGGAACGGTGCCCTTTTATCGATCTAATATCTTCCGTTATTGTGGACACGACGTGCTATCTGGGCGACGTTGTATCACGAACGCAAAAAAAGAACGAGCCGAGGCGCGACAGAGAAAAATTGCAGCGGTATACCGGGTCCACTGAGTTATTACACGCTTTTTCCGGGACATCTTGGACGGGTCTTCTTGCGATACGCGGTTAATACATAGCTCATCGTCGAATTCTAAGATGCAATATCGCATGTGGAACATTTTGCTCTCGCTGCGAGATAAACAGTTTTCGCGAAGTCTTCGCTGTTATATATAATCGCATGGATGTTAAATAAGAACTATAATTCTTGTTGACAAAACATTCAAAGTAACAATGTAGTTACGCCGAGATTCCAACAAAATATTAAAACTTTAGCCAAGTACCTCGAACAGAATCGTGCGTTTAATAACATTTTTGTGAAGTATATTAAGCATTGAAACGATATTACTGTAATAGAACTGTATTGCTGATTTTAAGCGAATTGATCTATTTTTTTTTCTTTTTCCTTCATTACTTATTACTTTATTATTTATTCGATACTAAGTGAAATCATTAGAAGTAGTTGCGGAATACAATCACTCGGAAACCTCGGAAAAGAAGCCGCTATAGCACTTTCCATTGTAATTGTTCCAAAATGTCAGTGGTGTCCAATTAAAGTAAATGGAAATGTGTCGCACGTCGGGAGGACAAGAGAAAAAAAGCGACATTACTTCTCCCCTCGCGCGTTCTAACGACTTAATTAAGAATGCCAAGAGCTCGTCGTAAAAAACAATAACGCTGTGCAATCTTAATCAAAGTTTTCGCCATAATCTGTACTTGTGAAGCTTATTCTCTCTGATGCCACGAATCTCATTTCTCTCCCTCTCCCTCTTTTTTCTCTTTCTTTCCCTCAAGACGAACTCGACAAAGGTTGGTCCGGATAAATCCGCGTTGGTAAAAAGTAGTATATAACGCGTCTCGCTGATAGGAGCGGCTTCTATCGGAGAGCCTAGATAAAACCGCCCGTGCGTTTTAAAAGGAAAACGGTAAGGAGAGAAGACAAGGCCGCTGTCGGCCCCTAAGCGGCTCAGAAGATCTTTTTTCTGCGCTTAAAAACGGCTGTCGTTTCACCTGTCGAGTTTCACCTTCGAGCTGAGGAGAACCATGAAATTTTGGATTATGATCGTTTGATTTACCTTTCCTCCTCGCTCTTTCCTGAAAACTCGCGCTCAACACTTTGACAAAAATTAAAAAATATATTTACGGTTGAGCAATTGAAAACAGTCTCATAAATAAATAAATAAATATATACGTATACATTGATACGTATGCATAACATTGATTTTGGTGTGTGCTCAATTTTGAAATAAAGAAGTACTTTGTTAGATAATATAAAACTGATTATGATTTGCCAAAGAGGAAAGGTATCTTTTCAGATATGTATATGAATGGCAACCACTATTGAAAGGATGTATTAGATATGTTGAAGAGGCGTGAGTTGAATGTCACGTCTCACAGATAAGCAAAATTAATCGTATGTTTTTGTAGAGATGATATTAAAGAACGTGTACATATTTAATGTCCCACCGATGAAAGAACGATTAATTTTTCATATTTTAACTCATGACATTTATGTCCGATGAATATATGATATTTAATGATCTTTCTTTCATATATACCACTGTCGCTCTTGTATACTTTAAGATCTCGATTGGGGTTGAAACGTTGCACGGTGAAACAAATTGGCTGAATCGACGTGGTCGCTACATCTACGAGTTTTTGGTCTCTCTTAAAGAAAAATCTGTGGCCATTTTTCCAAGTTCGTCAAAAGCGAGCGAGCTCGTGCGTGATGATGGCAAGTCACGGGGGACGTTTTTAGGGTTCGTCCAATTTCCGAAAACAGTCGGGGTAGTAGTTTCCCCCGAAAAACGAACTCACGGGAAGAACACACATATCGTTCGAACGCACCCTCGTTACCCTCGTCACTTTCGGTCGACGGAGAAGAAAAAAAAAACTGCCGTGTAGTTGCGTCGACGCTTTCACGGAAGAGAATTCTCACTTCAGCAGTTTCATTCTCTCTCTTCCTTTCTACCGTCGCGCCGCCTTTGCAATACGCAATTCTGAAACGTTCATCGAAGCTCCTTATTTCCGACATGACGTACAGTTCTTTCACTTTCTTCGCCTCCATGATTTTCTTAGAGACCATCCTGGATTTAATGAAACTTTTTCACATAATGGGTTTTAGAAATCCTCATTACTCTATTCAAAATGATTCCAATGGTAGGAAAGATCGTTACTGAATTATATAGGTACGTGAATAATATTTTGCTAGCTTTTTCTTTATAATATTTTTGAACTTATTAACATTGCTTCCGCGTGCGCAAAACTTTCATGTAAAATTATATTGTAATATATGTAGTTCAAATAATTTATAATCGATTTCGTACCAACTCGACATATCTCGTTCGTTTTGGATATTAATGTTATTATAATGGAAATGTTTTCAGAGTAAATAAAAAGAGTGTTCTGATGACTATTTTTCTCCATGATCGCGTTCATGAAAGCGGCGAAAATCGAGGGCGCGCGTTTTCGGAGTCACAAAAAGAATCGCAATCAATCTTTATCGCAAAGTCGCTTATCAAGGGAGATGCCGTGATCGTGCTCGTGGGTGTCGTTTGTTCTATCGCGAATTGTACATATCCTACCCTTTGTACAATAATGCGAGAGATAGCATAACAGCTGATCATTCGCGTTATCCCTAGCTATAATTCGTATGCATACTATTACATGTCGCCTCCAATTTATTTACTTCGTACGACAAACAATATTAAATGAAGTCGAATGGTCCGCAATACTGAGATCGATTATATCTCTACTCTTCTTTCCTCTTCCTTCTTTATATAAATAATACAAATCGCGCACATAAATTATTACGAAGATAATTACAAAAATATAAAAATAAATTAATAGCACATTTTAACCATCATTAAAGTTAAGTATTTTAAACGTATAAACAGATCTAAGAAAAAAACCATATTACAGAATTCATGTGCTTAATTTATTATATACTGCACAGAAAGAACGGTTTTGAAGTATTTAAAAATTTAGCTAGATACAGATCTGAAAATAATTTTGTTGCATTATCAAAATAATTTTGGTAGATCGCTAAAGTATGATAATAATGCTGTAAAAAATTTTGATATTTTAGCAATCAGTTTGAGTGTTCTACATAATTATTTTGATGGTCCAAAATTATTTTCAGATCTGTATCTAATTAAATTTTTAGATACTTCAGCAAAACCGTTCTATGTTATATTTTTATTCAAGTTATTTCAGCTCCTTCGCGGTAGAATAGAAATTTTGCAAAATTATTTTTAAAATAAAATTTATTTATTTTAATTATTTAAAAAAATAATGTCTAAGTATGAAAAATACATTTCTTATTTTATAGTCAGGAAGAATAATTAATTATGATAACTGAGATTTTTTTTAATTACTAATTATTCTTAAAGATAAAGAGTTCTACTTGTTAAAATTTAAATCTCGCAAACGGCATTCTATTAAACAATTACACATTAGTTTACAGACACCAAAAATACTGAATCGATTTTGTGCTTACCAATAAATAAACCAAATGATCTTGACGATCAATTTTTTACATTATGTATTATGTTATTTTGTGAATTTATGTATATATCGAAAGTGCAGTCACTTTTATAAATAGAAATTTTTGCAAACGAAACTTTAATATTTTAAATTGAAACAGTAAAATCGCTTTATGGTCAATCTTTTATTTTTAGTTACTTTTTTATGATTTTTATGGGAAAAAAATTACGTGAGAGCACACACAAAGGTTAAAAATATAATCTGCACCAACACCGAAAAGTGTCAGAATAATGAATAAAAAAAAAAGCAATGACGAAGTTAGCCGTTTGGATTGGCTGCGTTAATTAGAATTGATTAATTTTCCTACTCTGACCCTCCCGTTCGCTTTCAGTCGGTCTGAATATAAATTATCTGATGTCAGAGGCAGATCCAAAATGATTCGTTTAATGCTCCGTAAAGCGTTGACGTTTCAATAGTAACCCAGTGTAATACAAATCAGGATAATATACATTCACACACACGTACGCACGCACACACATACACGCGTACACATACCATGAAAAATATACATGTAAAATCTCTTTTCTCTTCTCTTTCAAAATATCCAAAAATAAGATTTATGCTCAAAACCGACTTTAGCAATACTAATTAGAGAGTTTCTATTGCATAAATTCTACTTTTGCAAATATTGTTCTTTATATTTCTGCAATCTACACGCGCGTTGAAATGGATCACATTTCTTTATATGTGAAATATTCTTCTATGTAGGAAAATGTTTAAATATTCAATATTGAATCAATTCCGCACACGTATACAGAACATCGAATTCACTCCTAGTTATTCGCACCGCTTTAAATGTTTAAACGGCTGCAAAGAGCTGCTGAGCGGGTCGATTATTAATGCCATCATCAAAGGTGATTCCCGCAGCAATGAGTGTCAAACTGACGCTAAATTTGCGCGACATTCAATCTTCGGGAGTTCTCCAGAACCTCCATGCCTGGAGAACGCGCGCAGACTTGACAGAGACGAACGAGCGCGAATCCCCGACTCTGACGCTCGTATGCATCTCGCCGAGTTCAGCAATTTGCATGAAGCGAAACGGCAGCGTCGTGCAACGTGACTGACTCACACACAAAGCGGTTAAAACAAGCCCCCTCGATGCTGGAATTCGAGTAACAAACACCGGTGTGAAAAGAAGTCCGAAAACGCTTCAGTGAGAAACAAAAAGCGAGGACTACTGTTTGTCTTGTTCCTATGACGTAACGGATAAATGATTTGCCTTGTGAATACACAAATTCCATGATTACATGTATAATATAATCAACGTATTTTATTTTTTTTCAATAGCTTGTACTTATTTAAGGAAAGAAAAGAGAGATATTTAATCTGTCTTACAATTAATATAGCAATTTTCGATCTTTCAAGTCCTTATAGTTCTTAGCAAATTTCAATCTTTTTACATTCAAATTTCTAACTAATTTGTTCTTAACGAAAATGTGATTAGGCATTAAGTATTCCTATTAAAGTGTCGCATAAAGCAATTTTTCTACAGAATATTTTCTACCGTGATCTTTATTTTTCATGATCGGAATATTCTCTTGTGCCTCTAACATAAGAAACCATTCTTATAAGAATTGAAAAGAGGTTAAAATCGCTACTCTAGAAATTTTACGGAAATACAGATCTTTCAATCACGCTCCGGCGGATATGTTAGTGTCAAACCCTCCTTTCTCCAGGATATCGAAACGACGTTTCGTAGGTCTACGCGCGTTTCCAAATACCTTCCATACGTGGAATTCACTTATTTCGCTGCGCGTTTCGCCGCCTTTGTTCATCCCAGTGCCATGAAACCGTGACAAGATGTCTCTTCACACCGCGTCAAAGTCGAACATCTTTAACCCGGTTTTATTCACTCTATTTTCGCAGCAGATACGTAAAAAATTCTAAAGCATCTGGTTTCCGGAAAATTATGCACGAAACAGTGATTTCTAGAGAAATGTAGACAGCTCATGATCGCAAATTGAAAATCAGCATATTACACGATAAAGTAAAACATATTTCGAACTATTTGGAGTGCTATTTATCAGCGCGACGCAATTTAAAGTAGTTTGTTCTCATAAAAATTAATGTGAAATATGATATGTAATTGCTTCAACAAGTCTTAAGTATTTTTCTGTACTGTGCAATAAAAGAAGAAAATTTGCTCAGGTCTACATTGCTAAAGTAAAATTTTACATTTCAATGTTTATATATATGATGCGTGTTTGAAATATTATATACATCAATCGTTAACTTATGTGTTTCTATTTTTATTTTATCTGGGAATGACAGAAGACTAACAATAAGTTAGGGCAACCAGGATTTCTAGCAGTACTTATAGTGCAAGCTATTGAGACAACGATTCCGTATATTCGACGCCTTTCCGCAGTCCGCGGCAGAGATTCGAAGGTTTTCGGAAACAGGCACAATATCGTGATCCCGGGATTTAGTACTGTGCAACGTCCGCCGAAGTGTTTTCCGTGTCCGTTCTACGTATGCCATCGGACGTATAGTAACGTCTCGTGTCAGCTCGGCATAATCCCGGGATCTGGAAGGCGCCATGGTCAGGAAACACGATCGAACCAACCAATTCCTTCGTCCTGCCGTCCGAGGGGTAACGCGGTTCCGTGAACACGGAGAGAAATGCTCTTTGCTTAGTCTCTATACCAAACATTTCTTCGATTTAGACACGGATTCCCGGCCTTTCAGATTTTACGATACCCGTTAAACTTTGCTTGCTTTTTTGGTATAACGAGATGTTACCTCAGTCGTGCGATACAGTGGTTGATTTGGGATATCACTATCGCATCCAATTGAACAAAAACGTATGCTTCGAGCATTGGTCACGCACCGTGGCGAAATATTGAATATTATGGAAAACGTTGGGTATTATACAAATAATCTTGAATAAACTGGAACAATGAGATGGTAAGCTGAGTGCAAAAAGTTTTACAGACGGATAAGTGAAAAGTATCATATGAATTATTAACAAAGAGGAAGATAGAAAAAGATTTTAATATTCTTTTCTACAACTTCATAACTTATTTCACATTGTGATATACTTATAAGGAATTCAGTTTTATTTAAATCTGAATTAAAAAATTAAACGTACAAATAAATTTAATAAAAAAAAACTTCTCTTTCACGCAGATGGCACTTTATTACTTTAAATCCGTAATAAATAAGGCAAATAAGATTATATGTTAATATATACTTGGTGATATATCTTATTTAGTTTTATTAACGTGTTTACTCTTAGAGTAAATAATTAAAAAATATAAGTGTGAAAAATATGAAAGAGTTAAAGGATTAAAGACTTAAAGTCTAGAATGTATATTAGCAAAACTTTTAAACTAAAAATGCCTCATTGTTGTATTAAAATCTCCCGTTAGCGTGCGTAATATATTTTAGATATTTCTACTTATAATGTGAAATACTCTCACAATGCTTGAATCGCGCTTCACTTTACACATATAATCCAGGAAAATTGCGTTACATTTTCGGCAATATAATTTAACTCGTTGAGCACGCCCTAATAATATAATTGCTCCAAACATTTAATTGAAACAAATCCACGATAACCGACGAATTTAACGTGCGGTTCGCTTTTCTAACTTTTTAATGCAATTAAAACAATTTAACTTTCGCGCTGTTTAATGGGTCGACATTATTATCGGACGCGTGGGCGAGTTTGGTTTCGATATGGAACGAAGTAAATTATACATTAAAGCGCGTTTCGCATTTTCCATATAAACGTTGGTCATCTTCGACGTAAACAATTTCTTGCGCAAATTCCATAATTACATTGGGACGTAATGGAGTGAATATTTCACAACTCGAAACATGAATTTCACAATCGCCCGGAAAACAAAGTGATAAATAATAAGCATCAATGGAAAACCAGATTATTAATTTCCATTATCGCTGAAAAACGTGTAACAAAACATCTTTTGAAAGTCAATGTTTATTTCTCGTTCTCTCTCCCGTTTCTCTGCTTGCTCTCTATTGTTTTCTTTCTACTAATGTGAATGTTACATACCGCTGTCCAGATTTATCTCACTCGCTCGCGTAATTTTTCCAAAGTTGACTGCAGCGAGAAAAAATGAGGCTTCGATGTGAAGGATGGCAAACGCGAGTAAATAATTTTAATGTAAAAATGAAAGCAAAAGAGGTAAATTGAGAGAAATTAATACATGAAATATAATTTAATTTTGCAAGCAGTATCGTGCTCGCAAACAGAATATAATTGGTTATCGATATGTGATGATAACATTTGCAAAGAATATTGATGTATTTAAAATATTTTCAATTATTAATCCCCAGAATACATATAGATACATGAATTTATATAGGTATATAATTCTAGGAGTTTATATTTCTAATTCTAACAACATACATTTTTAATTCTATAAACACATTTTGTGACTAGATACTGTTTGAAAAAGTTTCAATATAAATTCAATTTGAATATTTTTATAGCATAATTCCCCCAATTTTATATTGAAGATATTATATAAATATGTTAATAATAATTAAATATTATCTTAAATTTCTTTTTTGAGGTAACGTTTAATTAAAATTAATTTAATAAGGTTTTATATTCCTTGTTAAAATTAAATTTACTTTAATTTATCTTAATGTTCAATCACTTATAATTTAAAAGCTTAAATACTTGCATTGATCATTTAAACTCAATTAATTTTTCTGTTTGTTTGATTTTTTTCCATAAAATAGATAAATAGATAAAATAATCTTCTCTCTAATCTTTCTATATTAAATTCTTGACTTTTGAAGATTTAATATTAAATCTACGAAAAAAACAATCGACATATCGCTAAATATATCTGTATAACTCTTACAATGCAAGTTCTTAAAAATTAATCTCGATAGATTGATCTCAATGAGAGTGTTCATTGAGAGATCAAATGATAGTGAGAATATGTACGCTATATAAATTATAGTCAATCATATAAAAGCGTCAACATCGTAATTTTAGCTTGAAATATATAATAACCATCAGTACTGCACAAATCAATCTCTAGCTGTGTACTAATTGAAACACATCAGCACTTTTTAGCAGAAAGTTCGTATACTGCATGTTTGACTTTTCAACATGAGAATATAGCCAAGTTACTAGCGCGGCTCAAGCACATATAAAGCACGTTGGAAATCGAGTTCTTTATAAAGCCGTACGAACCTAACGAGTTCCACGCGACGAAGCAATCCCTTTTCAAGATTTAAAAGCGTCTTCTTCCGGCCGAGATACTTTCTTTGCCGGATCCAGGTCAGACATTCTTCGTGCACGGAGAGGTCACCTTTGAGAATGTGGGATGTGTTGGTATCTCGAGATTTCACTTAGGTACCGGAATACATCCACAGGCGAAATGCAATTCAGGTGCACGATATTTAGTTGCGTTGACATTTTTGCACGTGCTAAATGAACGTTATAATGCATGCATGTACAAATCCATAGAAGATTCATATCTCAACTGCACGAAGCATTCTAGAGCAACCACCTCATTTATGGATTCCTTAATCCATTCATCATCGAGTTGTTCTTGATAAAAACGCGATTAATCATGATTTCTTCGAAAATTATTTCAAAATTTCTTTTATTTTTTAAGATTAATATTCCAGACTCAGCGTTAAATCAAAATCTCGTTTTAATAAAAACCATTTAAAATTTACGGAAGAGTTTTTACCTATTATCTGTTTTTCCTTCAGAAATTTATTCCGTATTCTATCGGTTATATATCAGTCAATAAAAAATGACCGATGCTATTTTTAAAAGATAATGGACTGTACAGATTAATTCAAGAATCTTGAGAAGACTAACTCAAGATATCTTAAATATACAATATGCCTACATACAGTACTCTAGATTCAAGACCGAATTTCAATTTGGCTGAGCATTTTAGTCACGTGTATCTCCGTTTACTTCGAGAGACTGTTTCCACGCAAGGAGAACATGAATAATTCCTCTGGCTTGGGACAAGACAGAACTCAAATGCAGCAAAATTCCTATTATAAAACGCGATATAATTGCCAGTATACGTCTGTATCTCGACTACGAACGAAAGTCGACGATTTATTCTTATTTGTATAGGATCCAGCGATCATTATAATTAATCTACTCCCTTCGTAGGAAGTACGCTTAAAAGAATAACTCAGAATGTAACCCCAATGATCTCCCAATTACGTTGTAGGTTGTAGCATTTAAATAAGCGTGGCGGACTTTACGGGATGTAACCATATTTTGAGTAAACAAAGTTACCAGGTCACAAATATGTTTGCGCAAATAAAACGGGTAAATGATTAGTTATACAATGGTAGCGGAGAAATAACATTTTGCTAAAAGAATACTATTTGCTTCGCAAATATGTGGGAATTTTTCGCGATTTATTTCAACGAGATCTTTTCTACGACATAATTTTTACCCGTGATAGCATTTACAGAGTGACACAGAGCTTTTTTTAATACGCATAGAAAACGAGATTAACCATTTCCTGTTTATCGCGGTAAACGCGCGTGTAGGGGAAATGGAAGGGTTTGTCGCCAAACACGAATCATTCGTTCAACTTTAAATTCCGAGGAGCTCCGAAATCTCGCTCGCGTGGATCTTCTCTTCGCAGTAGGAGTTAGTTGCTCGTTGTTGTGCGAATGCATTCCCAAAGCCGATCGGCGGTGGGCCCATTTGTCAAGATGTTGCAAGAAATGGGTGGAATTTCGGTCCGTTCGTCACTGGTCGGCCGTACGATTAATTGAACGCGCTCGCGGTGCGCCAGCCTTCGCTTCGCAAGCTCTTCGCAAGCTTCCCCGATCGATCTCGACATGCTAGTAGACCAAAGAGGATTAAATGGCGTATAATAGAAGCTGGCGTACGTAGTATCAACTGAAAACGGCTGATATTTAATGTTGCAAAATGTAATGGTGGCCAACGATAAATTACAGTGCATTATGCCCGAACTATATTAATTGCACGCTCAGATTATCCTGCTACTGGTTGTGTAATAAAAAGCACCGTAAGTGGGATATAAACGCGTATTTATTTTTATTTCTCGTTAAATAATGATGAAAAATGTAATTTTTAAATTCATTGCTGATGAGAAAAATTGAATATAATTTGCAGTAACATTTGTAAATAATATTTAATTTCGTGATATCCCTGAATAATGTTAATTGCATGTTAAATTACCATACATTAATTATATAATGAAGAGCGTTGTATAACAAAGATCAAATTTTTTTCATGTATTCTTACATATATGTCTTTACATTTTTTTCAAATTCATTAACGATAAAAAGCGAGAATTAAATACAATATAATATTCTATTCTATCGTCGCTCTTCTAAAGATTAATTATTTCACAAAATGTTATCACGTTGTTTTAAAACTTTATATTATGACTGTTGTGAATAAAGTTATTTTGAAAATTCCTACGCTCTCAATATGCAATTTAATTTTTTTATTTAAATAGCTGATTATGCTTTTATATATTGCAGATAGGGGAAAAATGATAATTTAAAACGTTTATATTTGTAACAACGATATTTTCTTTCCGTCTAATTTTTTAACATGTAATATTTAATATATAATATATGATTACTAAACATTTGTGATTTTTTCAAGTTTATAAAAATTTGTACGAATAAATAGAAGTTAATTTCCAAAGAATTGTCATGGAAAATTTGTTCTATTATATATGATTAATAACGTGTTGGCAACTTTTTAGTAATGTCTCGCAAATCATGTCTCGCGAGTTGCGATATAGTGAATTGTTTTTCCTGAATTACTTATGTGTGCTTGTATTTCGATTGGAACTATCGCGCTTTTCGTCAATAAATTGCATGTATGTTTGTATTCACAGAACCGGATGACAAACCAGAAACGATAAAGAGCACAACAGCTCTAGATGGAGGTCGCGTCTTTACTGATACTTTCATTCATTTCCTCCGGTTTACGAGCAATAAAACCGCGGAACCCATAACGCCGCGACGCTACAAAAACTTCCTCACCTATGTCTAAATTTAAACTCCAAGGAACAGTCGTCTCCTCTTTTTTTCCTTTCAAGCATGCTCTTCACTATTTCCATTTATTAAATGACGCCGATCGTAATTAGGCGTAAAAAGAGAGCGACTTTAACATTCCTAAAATTTACTTTTCTACGAATAATTTACAAATGTCTCGATTGTTAGAAAAATCCACTTCATACGATCGTACGAACCTTATTATCTCGTTTCACGGTAGTCACTCGATAATTTCCCTTAGGTACGTCGGAAGCTCATCGTTGGGTATTATCGTGTTTAAAGGATCATATCACCCAAAGGGGTTGTTACCACCTTCGTACCATCAAACTTCTCTCTCGGGCATTGCGAGAAGGACGTTAACGACCGTCTCTAACATCGTCTTAAACCGTCTTTTTAATTAACGATCGTTTTCACCTCTAATACTGTCGCATTATATATTTTGCTTACATGTACGTGCGTGTTAAGCATCCTGCTCCTATTTCTTAGGTTAAATCAGGGGAAATTAATCATTTTAAAAGAGAAAGAAAAAGATGGGAAAAGAGAAAGAGCGAGAATATGAATTTTTATAAATAATTATTTTGAGTTTGACTCATATTATTTGATATCCCTAAGAGAGTTGTTTTAATGCAGATTTTAACCCAATTTACCTCAATTTCTCTGGAAAAACTTGTAATAAAAAAATTATTTATAATGTAAAATGATATAAAATCCGATAAATTATGTATATCCTTATGTTATAGTAACATCTAATCTATGTAATTTGGTGACGTGTACCTTTAGAACAGACGACTATTTTACAAAAACCATTCAATTATCAATTCTCATCGATAACTCTTAACCGATACTACCATGCGTAATAAGTACCGAGTCGAAGCAGAGGGAGACGAGACCGTCGGGAGGATCGAATGTACAGCGGATGGCATTGATTCGGCCGGCAATTAAGCTCGGATTACACTGGATAGGCCGTACTGTATGCCCGGAGCTAAATGGATACACATAGCTGAGATTACTGCGGCCACTATGGCCTAATGTAATGCCGTTCTACGGACCGTTACAACGACGCAGCCAGGAAGATGCTTACAAGTGAGATCAAGGGAGGAAGCGAAGACAATGGCGAGGGGGGATTCGGATAGACGCAAAGGGTGAAACGCGCCGGTGGACAATCGCGGAATTATCCATCCTATCGGTCCTCGCAATTCTATTCCCCCATTCCCTACTTCTCCCCTGTACCGAATTGGGATATAATATTTTCGAAAATGAGAAATTCCGATAAGAACGGGAATTATACGAGCATTTTATTTCAGGCACCGATCCGTGCCTCACCCTCGCTTCTGCACGTACGTCTCTTTCCCTCCACCCTCGTCCTGATCGCCGGCCATTTTAATCGTTTTCGAGGGAGAGGAAAAACACCGGCTGCGGGGCAGAAACACCCTGATTTATAGATGCGCCACGATCCACCCGCGGCCCGATTATAACGAAGGTAATTAATAATTTGCGGTGCTTAAGCGGCGTTTGGGAATACACTTCATTCGATATTCCTATAGTAATTCGTTATTATCTACGCTCACCTCATCGAACGAGGGAGCAATTAACTATTGTAACGCCGCGGTCGATAATGATTATTATTGTCGGTGATCAAGCACGAGCGGATGCATCGCGTTGCGCGCGCGTTAATAAATAAAGCGAATTAACTTTTATTACGCAATAGTCCAATTCGCGAACGCTTCAGTTTAAAGGTATCGTAAAACGTTCCACCTGTACGTGTTAATTGAAAATTCTGTTAAAAGGCCTACCTATATATTTAACATCTCTCCATTAAACATGCAGAGATATATCTCATGACAGAAAAATATTAAATAAATTTTTAATATATAATATTAATTTGAAGGAAAAAGACATTTAAAGATATTTACCAGTTTTTACATAAATATAGCTTATTTTTTTAATTTTTCAAAATTTTCAAAAAACTGATTATACAATTGAAAGTAAAATAAATGAACAAAGTTTAATACGAGTCTTAAATGTATCTTGTATAAAACAGAGTTATAATTTAGAAAGATCGGACAATCGGAACAAGCAATATTAATTAATCGAGTCTATTAATGCATTTTGAGATTAAAAATTATCTCTTCGTGATATATAATGCAGGAAAATGACAATAGACGTTTCGCAATAATACAGAGTATGACAATAGAGAGTCGGACAAGGGCGAAACGGAGAAACGGAAAGAAACGGACGGGAAGCAATAGCTCGCGGCAGCCGTCAATTCTGGAAAGAGTCAGCAACGCCGGGCATAAACCGCTATCACGGACTATAACCATCCCGCGCCATAAACCTCAGCTTCAGCCCCGTAACGAGAATAATGCGTGCCACTAGAGTATCCGCCTCTATTACGTTTGAAATCCCCCATGGACTCTCGGCTTCACCCCACTCATCCTGTCGTGCCTACGCGCGTTACATTTTTCCTTTCTCGTGCCGATCCTTCCGCACGTGTCTCACGTTAGTCGGCATATACATATAGGGATTATCCAATTAGTTATAGATTCTGTAAACGATGTAGAATAAATTTCTCTTTAAATTTATCCGCCTATCTCTTGTTTCCGCAATCTCTTGTTTCCAAAAATTTTACGATATATTTATATACACACTTCTGCATGAATCTTAATTATTAATTACAGTTAATACTATAAATAATTACTATAATCGTCGACAATGGTACCGTAGTAAAAAGATCTCTCTCCGCGATTATCATTGAAGTGTGAAATAGCACAAAAAGAATGAATTTCTTATGAAAATTAGTAACGATATTCCAGTCCTTAATCATGGTCGGTTATTTCATTTAGCTGTTCGGTGTATAACATAAAGATTCTTTCGTAATAAAATTGGTAGGGACGTTACAGAGTAATTAATTCCTACCCAGTACTTTGGTTAACCATCCATTTTAGACCACGGGGATCTTTTTGCGTTAAGATTGGTAAGGTCGTTACAGAGTAATTAATTTCTGCGCGTACTTTGTTTAGCTATTCATTTTGGATCGTAATAATCCTAGCTGCAAAATATTATACATTATAACGAAATATTAATCACGTTGCGACGCGACGTCGTAAAATATTATATTTAAAGGAAAGTAGAGAGAAGCATATTTATATACATATTTTTATATACATATACATTATACATAATATATATCTTTTTCGCGGAATTGCGAGGAAGACTTAAGAGAGACACATAAATAAGAAGAATAAAGCAACCACCGCGTACCGATAATTGAACTAGGTACTCTTCTTCTTGTTCTTCTTCACTCTGCTATATATATACCCCTCCGCCTCTTCTTTCCCCTTACATTTCTTTCTCCGTCTTCTAATCGAGTTATATGGGGTTTCGACTCGCTATTCGCTTGGTGAAAACTGGAAAGTTTTTCAAGACGCTGCTAAGCCGTAATGCCCTGACGATAAAGTCTTGTTCGAAAGAAACGAAGAAGAAACAAGATTCGACACAATGAAAGACAAAGAAATAGGAAGAAGGAAATAGTGCAACTTCGCGATGCCGCGAGAATTCGCGCATATTGTAGGAACTTCCGCAAATCGAACGAAAATTCGATCAGTAAATTCAAGGAGTAAAAGAATCGTTCTTCGCGAGCAAAGAGAAAAAATATTTTTTTAAGTCACAAGTTTTTCAGTTATTCAATTCGCGTTTTTATGTATATATGTATCTACATATATGTAGATATATAAAGTAGATATAGATAACGTTATTTACTCACCAACGATAAGTAAATATACCTAAACAATAATAAGAAACAGGATCGATATCTTACAATTAATTAGAGAAGATACCGCTTTCGGTCGGACTGGATCTTAATAGCCTAATAATAATATTTCTATGTAAATTTTGTACACTTTTTCAAACTCAGTAAACTGCGCACCGATTATTTGTCAGTCTTTAAACAGCTCTTTGTTGGAACAATAAATCTCCCTTAAATCGATAATTGATTTAACTTATTATTAGGCTACCAAGATTCAGCCTGACCAAAAATGGCATCTTCTCTAACCAATTGTAAAATTATCTAAATTAATATTAATATTAACTTTTTCGGAGGGAAAAAACGCCAAATTATTAAAAGCTTTTAAGAACTAAATTGAACTGCGTATTACCTCAAAATTAAAAATAAATGTTTGCAAATTTACTCTCATTTGCGATCTAAATTTTAATTGGGACAAAATGCCAAAATCCATATTCCTAAAATAATCTCAGTTTTGAGAAGCGTTATTGTATATATTCTGATAATTGTATTTTCGTAGTCCGTATGGAATGGAAGCCCTAATTTTACCAGTGATATCTCACAATTATGCCATCAGACAGATATTGAAATGTCTTTAAAGAAGCATCTAGCGTAACTTACGGTTTTTTATTACCGTATAGAACAAACGTCCGAATCTCGAATTTAGCGTGTGTAAGTCTGGCCCTGTATCATATTGCAAAAATTTCGAGAAGATAGCAAAACGACAGAATACAGCTGTACAGCTCTCTGCTCTATACACCTTCGAAGTCGCGTTGCGCTACTGTCTCTCCCTTCCGGATCCCTTTCTACCTCTTTCATCCTCTCCCACTCACGTCGACTTACGACGACGTTACCGACGTCAGGAAATGGTTCGAACTTTCTAATGTAAAATGCAAGGCGCAATATTACCGGGTAAGACCACAGCTATTCACATCTCTTCCTCTCTTTTCCTTTCTTTCTTTCTTACTTTCTTTCTCGCGTTTTGCTTCAACCCGACACGATAAAACTTGGGCTGTAAATCAAAGCCCCCGCAGGTTCGGATATTCTCAGATATTTTATTATTTCATAATAAAACTTCGCGTAGTTTCGATACGGAGGAAAACGAGGAGGGTAGACTATAACAACGTGGTGGAGGCTTTACGATCTTACAAATCTGACGGAGAGATACTCCGTCGATTTTTGTCCCTATTCAGTTCCTTTATAGGCACCATCTTTCGCATCGGAAAAGTAGAAAAGTTCGAAAACGTTTCTCCTTAGATTTTCATATGGCGGACTAGATCGAGTTCATACGTCGAGGTACTATCACGACTTCAAAACATCTGGCTTTAAAATAGTTCTTTTGCTTATAGAAATAGGATTACTGATATGAAGCAAAGTTTTAAAAGAACATGCAATGTTTGATCATTAACATTGAAAATTGACTAAAAAATAAATGACAAATTAATTAAAAAATAAATTATTTTTATGCTATTACGGTAGAAGTCAAGAACATTCGCTTCTTATATATCAAGGAAATACGAAATTAAATTTATGTGTGCCAATTCTATAAAAAAATCTTACAATTAGTTTCCTGATTTAAGTCATACGATTTTATTCTCTCAGAAGTGAAAATTATAAAAGAAATGGAAAGAAATAATAAAAATAAGTTAATTTCTATATATTTTCTAATTGAACTAGAGCTAGGTATACTTTATTTTCTCTCTTCATTTTTAGATATATAATATATTAGATTTAATAAATCTTTGTAAATGAGAAGTAATTAATCAATTTTCAAATTTTAATTGATACAAAGTATTAAATAATTTGCGTGTAATAATCAAAATTTGCTACTAATAAGCAACTTATTACTATCAACTGATTGTTATAGAGTACGTATAATACTCGCACATTATGTATAAAATTATATATATTGCACATATACATAATACGTCTATATATATTCGTCGGCGACGCGCCTACAAATTCGCATGCGGATCAGTGCGGGCGGTGGTAATTGCAGCGTAAACATTTTCCTAGGCGCTGATTGCGAGACTCATTATTTCGGCGAGGCTACGAATTGAGAATTGCGCTCGACATTCGACAACTCGAAGATGCCGCCGACGACCCGTTCCACCGGCGTTGATTAAGGCGAGGGGATGCTCTCATTATTGCTCATAATCAAGACGCTACAATAAGGAGAGGCTACCGAATGGAAGGATGTTCCCGTTTTGCCACGACAGCATCCGCATCCCTATTTCTCATCTGTCAGACTCGATCCTTTTATGGCAACTATACTCGTTTCCACGGCAGATCTTGCCGACTAAGAGATGAATACGAAAATAAGCGGGACGTTCTATGATTAAGGATTCGGCGGTTCCATTCGTAAAACTAGCTCCTTCATCTCCGTTCGACTGTATTGAACTCGAAAACGCTACGTATTTGGGGAAGCATGGTCGGAATTCCGCACCAAAATTTCGCGTTTATTTCATATTCAAAATATCTGTATTCAGTTCGCATACATGCTGATTCATTTATCCGTACTGCAGTTGTAATGAAATTTACATTCTGTTTCCAGCGCTTAGCTAGATAGCACCGTATCAAATTTTTAGAAAGAATGACAGAATTACATTATCGAAAATTATAGCAAATATCTGTTATCTTTTCTTTAACCGTATCGGAATATGTCGAAATAACTCCAACACATTGCGGAATTTACATTTGATTTGCATCTTTAACGATGTCATTCGATTCTCCGGCAATAAAAATGAAAAAATTTAGATTAACGCTAAAGCGTGTGTAACAAAAATTATCTCGTTAAATACTTCCAAACTTACCAAAATCTATATTCTTATCAATTTTTTTTCCTCTTTTTTCTAAAAAAGGCATGTTAAGTCGATACTCGCATATCTCGAAGTTTATATTGTTGCCGCTTTTCCACGATGCCGCTTGGTTCTCTCGCTGTGCTTACTTCATGAGCAGCTGTCATCTCGTATATTATTTTGATTTGACAGTTGTGTATTGTGTAATGTTAAAGCTAAATAGCGCGCGCGAAGCGCGCGTTTGTGATGTCTATTATAGTATATGTAAAATGAGGATCAATTTAGCTGTTATTTTTTCATCAGTAATTTTAAGAGTATTTAACAAATAAATGTTATTTGGCATTTTTTCCATTTTTTTAAGATTAATTTTTAATCTAAATATTTATAATGTAAAACATAAATTTTTTGTCATATTTGAAATTTTTCCACAATTACGTCATGACGGCTGTATTTCAAAATTGTATTACGAAAGCTTTCATGGTGAACGGCAAACGTATCTTTAGCATCCTCGAAAGATTACCAAAAGCAGTAAGGGAGATGTGCCATTACGCAACAAGCTGTATGAGGGTGCGTTTCGCGTCGCTGGCATTTCTTAGCGAGGGAAGGTGATAATAAATCGCCACAATTTTCGCGGGAAGGAACCCGCGGTGTGGCTTACATACGAAATGGCGCTCCACTTTCCTTTCTAGGCACCTGACAAATACGATATGTAGGTGGAGCTTTTCGGATGCGACCCGGGAGAAAGTATGGAAGAGATGCGAAAAGCAGAACGGTGAAAGGACGAAAAGACTCCCTCCTTCCGTCCTTCGCTACCTCCTGCCGAATGAAGGCCGAGAACAGCAAGCTCTGTCGGATGATGGGTGCCCCTAATAGAGAGGGATTCCGTTCAATTATGTTCTTATGGAGCCATTCTGACCGCAATTCGCCGCGATTTTCAATGGCCAATAAGATTCGTTCAAGAAAGGGCGAAAGATAGAAGCGGAACAAAAAGATAAAAGTAGAAATGAGTTGGATGAAATGATCGAAATTTGTATGGGCCATTTAACCGATCCGAGGTGCTAAATTTCAAACGTAGAAATTGTATAGAGTAGATTAGTGTCAGTCCCGCAGATACAAATCAAGCGGTTACAACGATATTATCAACCAAGAGATGATATACTATCGAAATTATTATTCGTACGAACCGCTTGCTTTGAAAGCTCGACTTAGCAGATCAATTTTTACACTTTTCCTATTAATCTCTGTTGTTGTAAAATGACGACCACTCAATTATTTTGAAGTCTCAACTTTGAATTTGACATAGGCTTAGGATTATTCAGTG
Organism: Temnothorax curvispinosus; assembly: GCF_003070985.1. NCBI lineage: Eukaryota > Metazoa > Arthropoda > Insecta > Hymenoptera > Formicidae > Temnothorax > Temnothorax curvispinosus. The sequence goes on along the minus strand of NW_020217561.1, from coordinate 246,803 downwards.
TATTCGCGCGAAACTCTGACATAAAATTTTTATTAACGATAGTTTATAAACTCGAAAATGATGCACAGAAAGAATTTTGAATTCTATTACGGAAATCCACGAATTCTTTCAATCGTTTGATTTGATTATCGATGATATATCGGAGTTTCATGGACGAAAGAACGTATCTATAGCTGTCCATAAGGCACAATCCAGCTTGAAGAAAGCACAGAGTTTCGACTAATTTTCCTGCATCTCGCTTTACCCTCTTGGTTTCTATGCCTGTCTGCGTTTCTGTCTTTCTCTCTCTCTCTCCCTCGCACACTCTCAATCCCTCATCCTCTTTGCCTCTGCTTCTTGACGACTTAAGCACCTCAATTTGGTACGTTCGCTTAATCCCCTTCCCGGAGGACTCGAAGGGGGGTAACAAAGTAAGGGAAGATGGCGGGAAGATAGAACGAGCCCGACGTCTGACGCCAGCACAGCTGCGTGCTAAGCAAAATGCGAGATGTGGTAAAGTGCAGTTTGCAGTTCCGTTCGTCCCCGATGAAGCCTGTCAGCCGACAGCGGCAAAAAGCGGTTGACTCGCATCTAAGAAACTTACATCTAATTAACAGTGATTAATTAACGCGCCACGCGTTTCCGCCATCGCTCTGTTTAACAAGATACCACTGTGACGTCCTTTTCCTGCATGTCAGATATTATTGTACTTCACGTTTCTCCTGTAATCACTGCATTGTGATGTCGTAGACTTTCTTTTTATCCTAACATGATTAGAGTGAAAAAGACTAAAAGCGAAACTTATATGCAAGTATTCACTGAAATCTTTATGAGAACAAGGCTAGAAAGAGTATTTTTTACTCGAAATATTCGAATAGCATTCGAAAACAATTTAAATTAGTTTTTTTTTTTCGAGATACGATATTTCTAAATATTTTTTTATTTTAGCCCGTGAAATGTCATGAATTATATAATATTAACAGATTCACCGTCTTGTCAATCATCAGTGACCGTCATGGGGCGCTAGTCAAATACATCACGTATTATATTTTTGTGCAATTCAATGTAATTATAAATTAAATGTTTTATTGTTCTTTTTAATATTAAATAATTTAATTGGCATTAACGGAAAGTTATATAAAATGCGCTTGGCGGTGAATGTGTTAATATTTATTTATGTCTGACGATGGATAATCCTGAATATTGAATTGCAGTCAGTTGCAATAAGGTAGAAATAATTTTTCATATTATACGACAAAATACATGTACATAGTCGAAAATACTACATCAGCATATAGTAAATGCAGACGAGGCATCTCTCTCCTATGTCTTTTTACTCCGACAATCTACGGTTATATAGGCACTCATTCGCGACATCTCCGAAAATTTATGGCGGCATAACTCCACGAGGGACGACCGCACAAACGCGAGACAAAAACGGATTTCGAGTGTTTTGTTTGGCGTGCAGGTTTGTAATCTACGCCCAGTTGTCTGTCATCATTCACACTCGCGTACATTTATGTATTGACTCTGGCAGATTCTTAACAGCATCATTGTCGCATTTTACGGCGATATAAATTATAAATACACTTCATAATTGCATATTTGTGTACAAAGAATTAACTTCGTCATTAAACTAGAAATTCGAAAGCTTCGCAATATCTTCAAGAACATATGTAGGTATATTTTGATGAGTTTTATGGAGTTGACGCATATTGTGCAAAAATTTAAATCAAATCGCCTAGTCTCTCTCTTTTTCGCTTATATTTTTTATCTAATAGTGAAGAGATTTAAAAATTTTAGCGAATTGCTTGCGCTTTAGACATGTAAATTAATATTGAAATCTTAGTCTTCAATTAATTTCAAATGGTCTACTCAAAGAAAGGAAAAAAAGATACTTTATTAACGAATATAGTGTTGATAGTCAAAACGTTTTCATATACTTGTAAAAATCAGATAAATTTTAAACTATAAAAATTTTAGCTTAGAGGAAGTATTGTACATGAGCGCATTTTGTACGTAGATTTTCTGGAAGCTATGTATATAGGACATCTCAAAATATATACTCTAATATATGCTCGTATTCCCCTAACGTAGGATGTCACATGAAACGTGTGATAATACCTGTCTGTGAATAATTCAGGGATTAGTAACGACGAATACCCAGGTGGCTCAAACGCGGCAGGACTGTAGCGCTGATCGATGCCAAGGAGTAACGGATCGGTGTAGCTATATACGAGTTTTAGGGCAGCTATTAGAAAGTGATGGCTTGCCAAGAGAGTTCGGACGCCTCAGAACCACAGCTTCGTGGTTGGCACGGTAAATCAACAAGTTGATATCCGTTACTCAGCCCAACTGAGACCGCATCAGAGAGTGAGAAAGGTAAAAGGATAGGGAAGAGAAACATGGAGAAAGACGGAGAGAGAGAGAGAGAGAGAGAGTGGGAAGGAGAAAGGAAGAAGTAGAGAGTCCGAAATATAGATAATGATTACCAAATGACAAAATCTTCAAAATGCATAATCTAGTACATAAACCCACTCAATATTCCCAACACGGTAACTCTCAAGACGTGCTCGGTAGCGTAAGACGCGATTTCCCACAGTCGAGGGTGTATATATCTCCGAAATACATATAAATATATAACTTAGAATCGCGCAACGTCGAAAAAGCGTTATCCGTTGGGAGCAAACTTACTCTAGCAAATTTCAGAACCAGCTTGGAATTGTTAATAAACTTGAAGACATTGATACCTCGTGGGGTTTCCATGACGCGCCAGATATTTTAAATTATATAAACTATATCCGCGCGATGCGAGAGAGAGAGAGAGAGAGAGAGAGAGAGAGAGAGAGAAAGAGAGAGAGAGAAAGCACTTAATACGTTCTATTTTCTAAATTGCTTACATTGTGATTATCGAAATGTTTCCAAAATCTTTGCGAGATATGTAAATTACATTGATAAAAGAAAAAAGCCAACACACAGTTCATACTAAGCAGAAATTATTAACAATGTAACTGCATGCAGATATTAATAAATATAATTAATAATTTAATAATAATAATTAATGCATTGTACACAGAGTGAGTTATTTTATTAATCTTCAATTTTTTTATCATATATTAGTTACGTGTGATGAAAGATTTTTATTTATTGATATTTATTCGCACAGAAAACATTTCAAGACGTTAAAAGCTCTTAGCTTCATGTCTATAAAAAATAACTGAGATAACGATTGTCCAGATTTCCTCAAAAATTTGTTTGCATTCATTATTTCCGATCTTACGCTTTGAAAAAAATAAAAGATGATTTTGCCCTTAGCAATTTGCATTTCAGCAAGTCAGCCACAGCAGTTACAATATGCGACTTTTAGAATAACGATCAACCTTTAGGAGTTATGTCAACCTTATGTCCCTCATCCATTAGTTATTACGAATTAATACACCGCGTGAGAAACGGAAGGATGGCAGATATTTAGAGCTTGTCATAGAAACTTTAGGAACGATTACCGATATCGTGGTCAATGAGAAAGTCTATAGACCGCGTATAGTTCGTATGCAATAACATATTAATCGGTTATGGGCGGGTACATCCGTGGAGACCGTAACGAAAGCTCAGTAACTCGAGTGTACGACCAGCAGTAACGTGCTACGGACCTTTATTGGCCACTAACTTCCTGTCCGGAACAGGTCTCGGCCGACTAGCAATAATCGTTACTACTAACCTCCCCTCTCCTTTAGGGAACGACTTAAAAGTCTGTCGTACTCGACAATGGTCAAAGGCATCGGTCGCCGTCCGTTACTCCCGTTATCGTTTTATCAACTCTGTATTGAACCGAATTAACTGAATTAGGAATTAAGAGCGTTATAACGGGATTATTATACAGTTGCAAGCATAATAAACGGATCACAATAAACGAGCTATTTACACTAACGCTGTTTGCGGTATACGGACGAAATTGTATGAAAAATGTGCTTCGATTTATGCCTCGTGTGCAACTTGATAACAATTCACTGTATATTTATTATGTAGCATAATACTCTTCCTTAGAATTATCTGATAATAATCGTAACAATATTTGGAATCGTCGCAATGTGTTCTTTAAACGGATTATTATTATATGTAATATATATATATATATATATATATATATATATATGTATGATTTGTCGCTTTAACATGGTTCTACATCCCGAGAATGACGGAGAAAACAAGTTTGCGAACGATTATTGTATTAAGAAACCGGAAGGCTATACTGATATTCTGCGTTAAAGGAAAAGCAATCGACGATAAGGCGATTCGTGGCAATCGCGACGTGCAATCGCGACTTGGGCGACGAATCGCACGAGAAATCGCGCTTCGAGAACCAGGGCGTTTATCTGGCCGTGTCGATCGCTGTTTCGGAAACTTAGATTATGGTCGTCTCGATAGAAGACGATTAGGTTCACGGTACGTTGAGGCGCAAATTGGTTCTCGGGTGGTTTACTTGATTTATTACCATTTCAATCGACAGCCGGATCGCCACGTAATACACGCCTAATTACACAGTAAGGCGCTAGTTGATCGTCGGGCGTCTTTGTTGTTGCGAGCTTAACATCGGTATCGATATCAGGGAGATAAAGTACACGGTATACAATATTGCTGATGTTACGGAGGTGCTTGAACGATTGATTACGCGCGTAAATCCTATATTCGAGGAACTTTCATGACAGAATTATTAAATGATACGAAGGAACACCTATAATCGTCTTTATTACTTCGGAACTTAGGTTATTATCACCTCAAAGAGAGGAGTGATTAAGGTCACTGCAAGATGAGAAGCTCGAAATTAATTCCAGCACCTGTATTCCACCATCTTGATTAATTGACACTCCTAACTGGTGATTGTATTGTATTATATGTATTGAAATGCCTAATCAATAATAATCGGGTATAATGATACATATGTTCAATAACGATAGCCTTCGATGGAATTGGAAGCCCGCGTGGCTAATTAGCGATTCAGAATAGAACATAAGTAAATGATATATGCATATTTAACAGCGGACATTAAATGTAATTACTGTCAGTATTACATGACGTTAAAAATTATAACTATCAGTCTAACATCATGCTATTTTTACTCAATTATTGACTAATAATTTGAGCGCATTCGCTACAAGATGAGTTTACTCGACAACTATATACATCGACGGACATTACGTTAAATGAGAGAAAATTAATAACGAAGTTTTATTGCTGAATCTTAACATGAAATGACCTCTTTTACAATGTTAGAACTACGTTAAAAGATCCATTATCGGTATCGTCGATGTCGCTCGTAAAATAAGTCATCAAAGTTCGACAACATTAAAAATAGAGTGGCCGTAATATTATTAATTATAGAGGTATTATCGAGTATTTGCGAAGAATACTATTATAATCGACAGTAATTGTATGACTCTGACGTTATACCACTAGATTCTGACGTGAAAAATTATCTATTTCAACATTAAATTTACATACTGTTATTTTTATCAACGGTGGTCGATTTATCAAATAATTTAATCTTAGCTCAACGATTTAAAAAACGAAAGTTAGCGGTAATATTAATTATTTAGCTTATTAGTGTGAAGAATGAAATTGCTGTCCGAAAGAATTAATCGCAACACTAACACTAACACTATAGCGGTATATTAAATTTCAACATGAAGCGACCCATGCAAGTGAAGTAACCGTTATCGTTATCGCCGGCACTCCTCGTAAAACGAGTCATCAAAGTTCAACGACATTAAAAATAAAATAGTCACTATGTTGCCTGCTAGCTCTTTCGGTATCGATCACCGAGATTCCGCGTCGTAAATACATCGCGGGAAACAAACAAAAGTTCGCGCAAGTTTTATGTGCAGACAGGGGCGAAGGTGGAAAGGGTATGGCCGAAGGAAGATGGAAAGAGCGCGGAGGTCTAACTCCTCGTATCCATTTACAAGTTTTAAATCGTTCCAGCGGCGTGCCTTTTGAAAGAAACCTTTTACCTTTATTCTCAATCCACGATAAAATTCTGAAACGCGTTCGCTGGCTGCCGCGCGGCTTTTAAACGTTAACACGCGGTCGCTCGGCACAATGGCGGGGTCGCATTATACTCGAGAATCGGAGGGAGAACAAGCGGTATAGGAAGAAACAAGGGGACGACGAGAGGTGGCGAAGGAATAAGGTAGAGTGCCACCGAGTAGAAAGAAGACTGTGGTGAGAACAGAGAACTGTTGTTCTCTCCTTCGTCATGCGTTCAATTTCTTCACGCAAGAAGTAGAGTTACACCAACAAGGATACAAATCATGTTTCATATTGCTTTGTATTGGGGTCTCCGTCTTACCCCCTTTGATTACACATATCTATTGCGTAATATTATAAATACTAGAAAAAATCCTCTATTTTATATGTACATACATACATATATATATGCCTCAATAGATATGTTAATTTATCACTCACCGACCTCGATGCGCAACAGCGGAATTATATCTGCCACGTAGCTACGTTGATTCTGTAATAAACAAATATAAAATTTGTATTAAAACAGTGTTCAAAAAATTTAATGTTTTAAAACATAACTTTTATGCGCATTGAACATTTGATTCATTATTTAACTAGATATTTGTTTATAAATTATTCTACATTTTCTAAAAATAATCTTTATACATGAATCAATTCTTATAAAATATTAAATTATTCCTTTTCTTCTAACTATTATTTCTAAATTATGGTGAAATAAAAAAGCTCAAGAGAGAATAAACAAAAAAAATTACTCTTATACAAAATAAAAATTAATATTTACCGCAAAGTTGTTCCGCTGATGCCCGATGCCTTTCCTAGGCCTCCTCCTCCTCTCAGGCTGTCCTCTCGGGTTGTCAGCTCCCTCGATGCTCGACACAGCATCACACGTATACGCGGATAACTATAATCGCGCAATATTTAATACGTCACTCCCGAAAACGTTACGTAACGACCGAGTTTGTTCGTGGAAAAATCGCCCGCGATAACCGCGTTATCTCGACGCGTTCAGAGCCGGACAACTGACTCGATTTGCCCGATTAAGGACTTAGCCCCGCGTGGCCAGTTGAATAGTGTTCGACAGAGAGAAGAAAGATCCTCGAAAAGTAGAAAGCGAGCTCTCTACAATGAGGATCATCT
>NW_020217561.1:233746-239650 GCF_003070985.1 Temnothorax curvispinosus | reverse complement strand
CGAGACAGCCGTCACGTCTGAGAACGTGGAAATTGACGCAGTTATATACTATTTATTAAAATTGCTCGAATTCCGAATAATCCGACGAATGCGACGCGACAAACCGTTTGTGCAAAATCAGCGGCGATTGGGTTTAGTTTCCACATTCTTCGGTAAAAGCGGAATAGCCTGTAAAAGATAAGATTATGCGTACGTTTAGTCGGTGCACTTGGTTCAGATAGATAGAAATACAAGTACGCGAGAATAGAAATATGCGAGAATAATGCTATAGTTAAAAGGATTATATATAGAAATAATTTTCTTAGTATGTGCGTTGTAAAATTATTTTTAAAAAACGAATTACAAGAATATATCAGGGTAGAATAAGCTTATATTAGTGAGTACGAGAGTTAAGCCCCTTGCACAATGCCAGGCAACAGGCAATAGGAACAGGGAATAGAAATCAGAAATCATGTATAAATGCAGAATAAACAGTGACACAGGCAATAGACACAGAGTTTCCGTCACGTTGGAAATTTTGTGCCTATTGCCTGTTGCCAACCAATCATAGCATTCAAACTTTTTAGGTTGTAATTAACGATTTTTTGGTTATTTCCTGTTCCTATTGCCTGTTGTTTGGCATTGTGCAAGGGGCTTTAGCCTTCCCGAGATACCTATAAGCCAATGTCTAAAAATTAAATATTTTCTCATAACACACTAAGTCTTTTTTATTATGTAATAAGTATGTGCTGCGAATATTATTAATTGTAAATCAAACGACAATTTGATACATCACTTGATAACAAGATATACGTACATAATAATGAGAGACTCACGAGCTTTCACTTTATCGGCCCAACATAATACATTTGAGTGGCCATTCGCGAGATCGTAAATAATTTTTTTCGCCATAACTTCACGATTTTTATGAATCCTCAAGATATCCCGATTTGCATCCTCGTAAGAAGGATGCGCCATAACTTTGCGATGGAGAAGCTGCGACGGTAATTTCACGCCGTTGAGAGAGACTTATAGATCATTTAAGCTCTCAGAGACCAAAAGGATGGACCATGAGAACGGGATGAAGGATATCTCGAGCTTTTTTTATTGAAATGAGCACATCTGGCAACCAACGGTCGATCAGCTGAGCACGCATTTTTTCCTCGTCTCATTCAACCCTGCGAGGCCGATCGACGAGAGCGGTTACGTTCTTTTGTACGTTGGCTACGGAGCGAAAATGGAGCTTTGCGGGGTGGCTATGGTCGCCCAGCCACGACAGATAAATTTTCTTATGAAAATTCGGAGTTTGGTCGAGAGAGGATCGTCTCACCATTCACAATTTATTAGATCTTGCGCGGATCGCTGACCGTGCTAGCACATTCATTCTGTTCCGGTCCCTCGTCATTCTCAACGCCTTAAAAAAGTAGGCCTTGAAGATGACAAGGGTTCTACCTTCAAAACAATTAAGAAATACGATACTTTATCTTATTAAAGACATTTTGAGAGTCTGTTTGCCGGAATATAATCGAAAATATATTATTTTCTATAAAATAAATTATAATCCTTTACTTTCTTCTAAAGGGAGATTATTTAATACTCTGCGCAACATATATTTGAAAAGACGAACACTATCAAGGAATGTCAACGGTAGTCCATGGCGTCGCACTACGCTCGCGGGGAGAGAATCGTCAAAGTAATGGGAGGAGGGGGCCAAGGTAGGGTAGTTAAATGTTACCGGTGTCAGGACATGGCCTTTGTGTTAGGGGAGTGCTTGGGCTTCGTGGAGTTAGCTAGACTGGCAGAGTACTATAAATTACATAAATGAAGTAAGCCCCTTCCGCGCTCAAACGGACGTCTTGCCAAGTTTATAACTTAATCACTTGTGCTATACCCGTAGCAAGAGGAGGAGCTTAGATGGATGAGAGGATGCGAGACGGAACGAAACGGTCGAGATGAGAGTGAGTATGCCGTCGACGGATAGCGTAGGAGATGTAAGCGAGAAAGAATCCGGCAGAGAACAAGCCGAACGATTAATGGTGTCAGCGTTGAATAATTGAATGTGTCACGCACATATTGTCTCAACGTTAGCAAGTTTTCTTCAAGAAGCAACGGCTCTGGCCTGACCGTTTTATTTGACAACTAAGCGAACGATATCTATCGCAAGCTTGATTATTTTTTCTGACTTTCACTCGATCGATCGCACATCCTTTAATTTAATTTCTAACTGAAATAAATTTAAACATTCTGAGTCTTTCGAATATATCTTAATCATTTTGTTATAAAAAAAATATATAGAATGTTTCTTCCCCTTTCCCTCTCCCGCTCCTGTGTCCTAAGCGTACTACTACTTTTTGTTTGTTAAACTCACTATTTCCTGAACATTTAAATCTGAACTGATAACTGAAAGTTTCATTAAATGTTTAAATCTTTTCGTTGGGAAATCAATTTCGACGATATTAATAGAGATAAGTTACATGGAAATTAATAATCTCTGTAACTTTTGCAACGTACCGCATTTTACGCAAACTTCCTCACAAAACCGGACTAGAATCGCGGATTGCCAGCTTACATTCCTCCCGGATGACCACCGGATGCATTTAATTACGGGTCACCTAACGCAGCTTCGGCAACTGCTTTGGTACGGAAGTACTAAATCCTGGTTATCTTAAGCAACATCGCGCGCTGGATTCGTATAACTCGCGCTTGCCGGATATCTCGGCGCTGAATTACTAGCTAGAAGAGAAGCGCCGGCGCGTGGAAAAGGCGAGATTAAAATCGCCCGGAGAGCAATGCAAAGTTTTTAATAACCCTTGATGCTTGATTAAGTTACGGCTCTCTTCTCCGGCTCGCTGTCTCTCCTTCTCCCCGCTGTTCGTCTTCAGCTGAAATAAATTTCGCGGAGATTTCGCTTACAGACCGCGTTTTCGTGCGGTACGAGGGAAGAAGCGAGACTCGTTTACTCCGTCAGCTAAATTAATGGAAATCCGGGATGGTTTCTTATCCCCGCGAATATGCAGCAAAATCGGAGAGTTTTCGCGTCCCTGCCACTTACCAGTTACTCTAATTCAAAATTATGTATACGCATTTATTAATGTGAATTAATCCGATCGCTAAGATATCATACATTTATAGTAAATAACATTACCTTACCATTTAATGTGATATGCATACGATATGATACGGATAATGAAGTCAAGGATTATTATGATTCATTTCGTTAAAGCTGGAAAATTGGAAGACGCAAGAAATTACAAAATTAAATTTGGAAGAAAAGTAGAGACCTTTTTATATGATATATATAATCACTTGCTTTTTAAATTTATCATATTAAATACAAAAATGTAATAAAAATTTAATGAGAATGTTTTTGTATGTTTTTACTTTCAGGCTTTGGATTTGTCACGTTTCAAAGCGAGGATGTCGTCGACAAAGTCTGCGAGATCCATTTCCACGAAATTAACAACAAAATGGTGAGTAGCCAGCCTGTAAAGTCTACTCGTAGAACGAACCTTCTGCCCCCCCCCCCCCCCAAAGGGGTGCTCTCCCTTTACTTTATATAACCTCAGAGGTCGCGTCAAAAGGTATTTGACTTCTGCTCCCTGCCTACAGTGTTGAGCAAAATTAATTTTCCGTATAATCGAGAAGGTCTATCTCTGTTATTTATATTTGACACGCATGTGAAATGTACATGCAGAAGAAATCATAGATGAAAAAGGGAAGAACTGGCTACAGTTCCTCCCGTAACAGAAGTCTTTATTTGCTTTCCACTACAACGAAAAGCTCTCTTACGAGTCAAGTATTTTCTTGATGCTACCTCGTATCAATAATCCTAAGATAAGCTCGCTGCGCACGCGATAACCCAGTCAATATCGTCTTCAAAACTCTCACTTTCTACAGTTAGTTATTTCTTTACCAAATTTTTAGCAAAAAACAAAAATTTTAGTACTTTTAGCTATATCTAATGATTGACGGAAAGTGTAAGCAACAAATAATAAGAATAATGTTTTTAATTTCTTGTCAAGGATTATTCATACGTTATCGATGCATAATCGACACTTGAACAATTCGCCTAGATAATTACGAAATGTTCGACACCTGTCCTAATCATCAGCTTCCTTTCAACTCTTGTTCGAGTCGGCCGTCTTTCTTACCCGTCCCCCTCTCTTTACCTGCTCTATCTAAAATTTCAAGGTCGAATGCAAGAAGGCACAGCCAAAGGAAGTGATGCTCCCAGCGAATCTGGCGAAGACGCGAGCGGCCAGCAGAGGCGCATACGGTGAGTTGGTGATGGTCGCGACACCCACCCCCACCACCTATCGCTACGCGCCGTATCCCTTGCCGACGGCGGCCGCTGCCGCTGCACATGCAGCCGCGGCAGCCACCGCCGGGCCTCCTCACCATCACTTGCTGGCTCCGATAGTCGCTACCGCCGCTCCGAGTGCGGCCGCTACCTACCAGTACGCGGCCGGTGCAGCCGCGCCGACAGCCGCCGCGGCCGCTTCCACCGCGGCGGCGGTTTATGACGTGAAGCGTGCGATCGCGGCAGCAGCCGCGGCCGCGGCCGCGGCGTCTTACCGGCCGCATCCGGTCGCGGCCGCGTCCCGCGCCGCCGCTCTCACCTACTCCATGAGCGATCTGCTCGGTGTTCAGGGCCTCGACATGGGCGCCGTTTACCATCCAATACCCACGATCGGCCTATGACCAACAATACTTACACCCCTTTCGCGGCCGCAATAATTGTAGCTCATCCACAGGGGTGTCACTTACTTACGTCCGATTGTTGTTTCGTTTAAATCGATCAGTCGTCCTTTTTTTACTTTGTTTATCTCGACAACAAAATTTTTACAGGTCTTGATGTAGTATGTTACCGTGAGTTTTACGATTCGTATGTATTGAAGGACGACAAAATAAAATGCGGTTTTAAATCGCAAACACAATACTTTTTCTCGATCTTGTTCAAAGATAACATTTGATACGTGCCAAAACTTGTTATTTCGGATAGATCGATTTAGATTTGCAGAAATTATAGAAACTCAATAGTTTGGATACACTCATATAAAAGAAATATATATTTTATCGAATCTATTTAAGACTTAATTGGCCAAAGAAGACAACGTGTTCTTTAAAATTTTTATTTATAATCGATTGTAATATTCTGGAAAGAATCATGCCGAGGAAAAAGTTAGTCTCTCGTAATAAATGAGTTATTTTCTAATAAAATATTATATTAGATTAAACAGCACTTTACACATTCCTCGATTAAGACTGTTCTAGCCTTCGTTTTGAAGTGAGTAGTCAACGAAAGAAATCGAAAGTATTAATTAATATATGTCGATCAGTGATCAAATGACCGGGCGTGATAAATATCAATTTCAAAAAGTGCAATATCGTAGATTTAGGAAGACCGTTTCTTATTTACCGGTTCGAAATACATATCGAGAACGCGATATTTCCGCGGAGTTGTTCGCGGTTGGCAATGTTCGGTAAAACTGTGATCGTAGAAGCAGAAGAGAACGCGTAGCGAATTGCAGATTTAATAAAGAAGTAGTAGTTACCTATGGGGCCTCATTTTCTCGTAGTGAAAAAAAGTAGACATGTAGCAACGAGACAAACGTCACAAAAGACTGGTAGTTATTTCGTAGGTAATTAGTAACGCAGGTAGTAGGACAATAAACAAAGTGTTCAAATGTAGAGAGAAAACGGACCGAAACGATCCAATATTGCTCAACAATAAGTCGCCGTTGCGTCGAACGTATCTCCTCGTAGGATTTTGTCTTTCGATTTATAAATTTACAACGTTCAATAAAATATAAAGTAAAAATTTTGAATTTTTTTTCCAATAAAACGTTAATAAATTTGAAAATTAAATTTATATGGATTTTATGATTTTTTAAAGACAATGATAATAGTTTATTCTGTTTTCCT
>NW_020217561.1:200480-233646 GCF_003070985.1 Temnothorax curvispinosus | reverse complement strand
TGAATTTTTTTTTTCAATAAATCGTTACTAAATTTGAAAATTAAAATATGGATTTTATGATCTTTTAAAGACAATGATAATAGTTTATTCTGTTTTCTTAAAATACATTTTCTTATGAGTTACGATTATTTTTATAATATTTTTAAATTGAAAAACCAAAAACATATTGAGAATTGAAACGTTAATTATAATTCAAATTATAGTGCATTGTTAGTTTAATAAAATTATTAAAGTATGCTAATATACTTTGAAAATAAATATAATTATGTAAAAAAAGCATCTTCTTTTAGATATTAATGAAGATAGGCAGAGTGAACAAACAGTAACTCTACAAGTCATGTCTAACTAAATTTTAATCATCTACCGACGTCGAATAATTAAGTTTTCGGTGTCCATCACACTTGCCGTTAAAAGCACTTCAATTAAAACGCCATAGAAATTAACACCGACATCGAGTCTTCAACGAAGACGGAATGAGAGAACAGGAAATCGAAAGACAAGGTGAACGGAAATTTTCAGGTCACCCCGATGGGGAAACAAAACGACAAGTCCTCGATGGAGATCGTATGTTCGTCGTTCGGCGGCTGTCAATTCGTTGGTAGAACCTAGTTGAAATTTTAGCGTTGCGAACGAAGCTCTAACGTAGAAATTGTCGTCTGCGAGGTTACGCAACAAGACCGGGTGATATAATTAAGAGCCGCGAGGGAGGATATGGGAAAATGGTCGCGTTTCGTGGCGTATTTTCGAACGTCTTCAAAAACGGCAGGATACTTTTTCGGGGCGAAACAACCGTTTGTTCAAACAGCAAGCGCGCTCTTCGTTGAAACCGTTGATTACGAATATTTTAACAGAAAACTGAAATAATATAAAAGAGAAAAATATCCCCTCTCCTACCCCCTTTCCCTAGGTAGTGGTTCGCCGCATATAACACGCGAGCAATAATTGAAGGAAATCAATTAGCGGCAAATTGTCGGCGATGCGGCAAGAGGGCGGTTAGCACGACGGGAGCCCGCAGGAAATGGTTGGCGACACGTGCACTTCTCATTTGTCGCGTCTTCCGGAATATTTTTCGCAAGTGACTTCATGAAATTTCATAATGTCGAAGCAAGAAAGAACTCAGTGTTGTAGACGATATGAAAATACTCAAAAAGAGAAACACGAGCTCGACACTATTTATATGTATATAAATGCATACGTGAATCTATATACATATACGTATATACGTATAATATATTTATATTCTATACTTGTACAGAGTGTTTAAAAACTAGCGATATACTATATCTCATTAACATCAAAAATCGAAATAAAGAGAAACATTGAATAATTTTGAAAGAGAAGAGATTTTAGAATATAAATTAATGGCAAGGCTTGAATTTCAAGTAGATATGAACAGAAAATTATTATTCTGGGCTTAATTATTATTTTGCATGTAAATTTATGAAACGCTGCAACAAACAGCAGTTCTCAACGTTGTTGTAAAAAATATATATATATATATATATTGATATGTATCAAATAATACATACCAGTAGTTTTCGGACACTCTGTATTGATAAGTATTATACCTATTGATCCATTATAGATTACGCCAGACGATATATACGTTATATTGTTTTGTATCTTACCTATTTGGTAACGCCATAGCATTTGATATTAATATCGATATATTTTGTGAGAGCCGCATTACACCTTATAGTTTTTTGTAATAGATCAAACAGATATACATATCGGAGCCTATATATCTATCTATCTCTACATATCTAGGTAATTAGGTAAACATTTGTGTTGTTACCAGACCTTAGACATTATTGAGACTCTAGGCGCTCTAGGTTCGATTAGTTAGAGCGAATCAGTTTTGGGCGAATTAATATACTATGTACACGTTCCTACCGTTGAAACTACTAGTGGACTATAGCTTTTGGGAAGTCACTATGATATCGTTAGCTTAGATTATACTTTAGGCGCTCGTCTTCGCGGAAGAACATGCGCTCGCTTCCGCTCGTCGAAGAATTGCTCACAGGGAAGGCAAAATTTGGCCTCCGTCGTAACATTCCCACTCACATTTGCTTTCGCGCAAAATTATTCGCAAGAGAAGCGAGATAAAGCGCGGCACTCTCGACGTCTTCCGCGAAGAATACGCATTACCAGCGGCTTCAAAGAGACCTATTATATTGTACCTATTACTTAACGAGCTACGTTACATAGTTACATTTATATTACGTTACACGTAATATTATACCTCTCTATATAGGATACATACTAAATATATATCGTGCGTATACCTATCTATATACCTAATGCCTCAGCTCGTATATCCCGTATATCCTACTCATATACTACTTGTTACATAGTACTTAACTCTTCTTAAGCCGCATAGCAACGTTTAAGCACCTTGATAATAATGCGTGAGACGTGTGTCCTAGAAAGTATGTATTTATTAGCCAGAGAGGCGCAACACTGTCAGTTTCGTAAGTAGACTAGACCTTGAAGGTGCAGTTTCATTGTTGGCCTCTGTGACACTTGGCTGGGCCGGATTTTGGGTTTCACGGGAATATAGAATATCCGATGACGTCTTACATAATTTGTAACGGGGACGCAGAACGATTCAACGAAATGCATCCCCGATACATGGCCTCGCGAATGTTTCCTTTCCTCTGAGACGGGACACACACACATCAAAGGGAAAACGTAAAATTCTAGTGAGAGTAGTCAATGAATTCCACGTTGCCGAAGCTATCGATGTGACGTAAACGTTAATCGACTGGCAACTCGATCGTAAACTCGAGCTGAGACAGGCTTTATGCGCTTCTCAGAACTGCGAGAGACCGTTAATGTTAATACGTCGTACGTAAACGTCTGCTCTACGTGAGATCGATATGTTGCATCTGAGAAAGTACAGGCTGTATACGTAGATGCCATATAGAAAGCACGCGCGTAATTCGCGCAAAAATATTTATATAGTACCGTCAAGATCTACTATTCACACGTGTTTCGATGAAGTAACAAAGGTATATCTATATAATAATGCAAACAATTCCATTGAGATTAATGCGAGATAGTGCTCGACATATGTGCAAATCTTATTGTAGCTCAGAAGAGTTTTAGAAAGCCATTAAGACAGAGAAAAAAAGAGTGCAAAATGATAGTAAAATACCATTGAGCGCTTGACGTAATCAAAACCAGCCCGGTAGAGAGACTTTAGGTACGGAATTACTAATACTATTAATATGTATCAGTGTATTTTAATGGCTAGAATAAACGCTCTTATATACTTTTTTCCATCTGCGTAATATTGTGAGAGCAACGTCGATATGGATACTAGTATAGTGAGTCTAGTAGTGTAGTATTATTGTGGTCGGTGTTTTTTTCAATATTGTATCGTCAATATAAATGTGGTAGTGGTGCCGGTATTATGCCACGCACACATGTAACATGATAGAAGAATAAAAATATAGAGCACGCTTTTTACGCGTGTATTATCCAAATAATCCCGCAAATCTGTCAAAATTTGCGGAAAACATTCGAGTGGTGGCATATTACTGACCCTTAGTCAATATCTAATAAGCTATATAGAGAGCCTAGCAAATATTACTTAACGGTAAATAATTAACCAATACCTTTGGCGGCTACAATAACCATAGTTCATAGGAGGGTTTATTTTGTCGTAGAATTGGAAACACCTCGGCCGCGCGTAGTTACTTAGTACCTTGTCACACAGTTTAGAAAATGCGCTATATAGTCGATGCGATATACATATATATACATAGTGAGAATCTTAGTTGTGTGGTCTTTTGAATTAGTATCGAATTATGAAATTTCATGGATGCCTTGATCTTTCTATCATTCTGTTTCTTTCATTCTTTCTCTCTTTCTTTCCCTCTCTCTCTCTTTCTCTTTCTCTTTATCTCATATTTTCTCACACTTTCTGATTAACCTAGAAAGCTTCTAATCCTGTTTCTTATCTTTTTTTCTCTTTTTACGTTCTCTTTTATCGTTTGGACCTAGTCATCCGTTACACTTAAATCCCGACGAATTTCTGCAACGCTTCGCTTCATACTTAACTTATCTCCGTGTACATATTTTTAAATGTTTACGCCTACCTTCGCCTGCTCGAAGAAAAATATTGGTCTTGCGACATATGAAACTTCGCGAAAATAATTGACATGTGGAAACTTTATTTCTGACACGTAAGTTTATTTCGTAAGTTTTCGAGCGATCAATATCTTTCTTCGTACGTAGTTGCAGAAATTTTGATGGAGACTTGAAGTCGTTGCACTAACGAACATGCAATATAATAAATAAAGGGGAAAAAAATCGAAAAGAAAAAAAAATTGATAAAGATAAACCGAAAAAAGTATTCACGATATGTCGGTCTATCTCGAAACTACATTTTAATCGAGTTTGTTTTTCCTTATAGATTTTATGTGGTCTCTGGGAGCATTACCTGATGGTGAGTATGTGAAATAATATATACTGACTAGTAAAGAAAACTCGATATCCGCTGACGACTTCTATTATAGACATAACTAAATAATGATCCTACATATATGACTCGATAGGTTTGATACATAATTGCCTAATTTACCTATTTGCTTTAACATACATTCTACCTATCTACATATCTTTCAGTTGATGCGAATTGTATGTAAATATTAGAATTTACCGGATTAGTTACTAACCTCTCGTTAGCTTTTCCATTAATGGAAATTTAATCTAATTAGCAGAATAGATATGACTATAACTGACGGATATAACTTAATAGATTTAATCTCTAGCAATTAAGTAAATAAGTACCATCTTTGTATTTTCTTCTGTTTTCAACGAATTATTATCATCGATTTAATGAAATAATTTATATGAAATATTAAGAAAGTTTTTCGATAGTCTCAGTTCTTTAATAACTTTATAAGTTTTCCTATAAAAATAAGATAACACAGGGTCTTTTAACCTTTTACTACAAAATTGAATTTAATGCAGTAATATTCTTGCATGTTTTCTCATTACTAAATATCGCTTTTTAGCAAGAAATAAATTCTGATTTTTTTAAATATCTTTTTATAAAAATATCTTTATTTCTTCATATTTTCTTGTCAAAATATAAATCCAGCAAATAATGTGTTAAATATTAAAGAGAGTTAAAGAAATCAAAAGTTGTGTTAAGCCTGTATACAACGTCTGTATGTAGGTACTGAAAGCAAAAAAATATATTTCTATACTGGAAATCGAAAAGTGTTTAGTTATAACAAATAGCACAAAAAAAGTGCAAAAAGGTGGAAATTTTCTTATGTTTATCAGCATTTATAGAATCATTAGCGTTACCGCAAATGATTGCGGTCAAATGCCAAGAGGACTAGCGCACGGAAGTAAACGAGGAGTGTAACGGAAATTTTCATTGTGTTCGCAGGTTTCCCAGCGGCAGCGTACGCGGCATACGCGGCGGGCCGCGGCTATTCTGGGTACCCTAGTTTCGGATTACCCTACCCGACAGGTAACCACCTTAGCCTTAACCACCTTAACCACCACAATGCGGCCCACATTGCGCCCCTGAACTTGAACTTGAACCTCATACAGGCGCAGCCCGCGCCCCATCATAACCCGCCCACCCCGACACCGCTCTTTTACCATCCCAATTTGGACCTCTACAACGCCATGCCTCTGTGAACTAACTCACTAATTATTGATATCGATAACGAGCTCTGCGCGCACTCTAACCCATCGCTATACGCTAACTGATTGTGCTGTCGCTTGGTCCATTCAATCCCACATCGCGGCGAGAGAGCGTGTTGCGACGCGATAATCACGAGGAGAGACAGTCCCATGTTCTCGAGGGTGATTCGGGCGATTCGAAAGCACGACGAAGACACGCGTGCAATGCGCACGCAGCGATTTTCGAGGAACCTCGAGGAGTTTCCGCAGAAACGTACACTAACTTTCGCGAGGGGACAAAGCGACTCTCCGTTTCGAGGGGACAGCGAATTCTCGAATTGGATGATGCCCGGAACGCAAGCAGGTTCCGCCGAACGCGCGTTTCTATTTGTACGAGGAATAACGGGAATAAACGACGAAAGATTCTTTAAAGCACGGATGATTACTCTTTAAAGAGGGTTCCGGTTTCGCAAAGTTTTTCGACAACGTGCGAGAGAACTACGATAGGATAGAGAAAACGGGGAAAATGCTGCGCTATGAAAACCTTCACTTACAATTAGAGATAGAGAGAGAGAGAGAGAGAGAAAGAGTTACAGGATTTTTAAGGATAAATTAATATCTAGCGTCAGCTCGGCTGACGCGACGCGACGGCTTGCTCGGCTGCAATATCGATTTGCTTCTCTATGAAGAAGTTTGTATTTTATTCGATACTTGTCGCGATGTTTCGCGTATTTTTTTATAACAAGAACACTATCGGACAGCAGTCAATAATGAGAATCTTATAAATCAATTAGGTTACTATATCAAAGTTATCCTATCGTTTAAGGCTTAAAGACACGAAGAAAAAATTTGTTAGCCTTGATACATACTATAAGTAACGTCTTATTCTAACTATATATTTATCTGTATATTAACTAGACACATTCGACAGATTTCACGATGATTACTTTATTATACATTATTTTTCTACTATATTTTGAAAAGATATTTTTTAAAGGAACAATGAATTCCAAAGGATATAAATAATCTATTCTCTTTCTCGTTCTGCGGTAGACTATAAATCACCGAGTGTTTGCGAAAAAGTGTGTTGCGCTACCCTGGATTCGGAATTTATTGAGCTGTTATAGCTACGGTGCACTATTGATTCTCCCTTGCCGTGGTTATCATTTTTAAAGAATTCAAAATCTCAAAAATATCGCTATGTACGTGTGAACGAGAATATGTAGGTAGAGGAAAAAAAATATAAGTAGATTACGCCGAGTGCAAAATGCCTCATGGAAGTATTCGAACGATTTTATTCGATTTAATATAGGCGTATTATCGTTTGAATACTTTGGTAAGCCACTATATGTGAAATCAATCATTCCTTTCAATAACGAATATATCCCAATAGCAATCTCAATAAAAGCAAATATCCAATCAATGTCCGAATTCATCAGTAAATACCACTAAATATTGAAATAGCCGATAAAAGTTATCAGAGAATACTTTTACTTTTAAAGCGTTTATTAGCCAAAACTGCGTACGGGGGGGGGGGGAGCGTGCAGTAAAACCAATATTACATATTTTGTAAATACACATCGACATTTTGAAAATCGATGATGTCACCAAAATTGAGTTCAAGCTGTTCAGAGCTGTTTGGCTCGGTCAACGGATCGTGAAATCGATCGCGATACAAAATGTGTGTAGATAGAGCGGGGTAAAATGTCATTGTTGATATCTGGCAAGGGTAACAAGTACGTATCGATTGACAATGATACGCGAGGGACCGCATCGCGGTCCACTTTGACACACACGCATATACAACATACGTACACGTACGAAACACATATACGCATTTAGTTATTGGTATACTGCACGTATGACTGCAGCGACTAATAGGGTACCTAGGAAAATGAGCACGTCTGTCTTTCGACGTCGATCTGTTGAAATCGGAGTGGATGATAGCTTGCCGGCAGACCTTTCGAAGTCAAGCCTTCTTCATGACGTATTCGTGAAATGAAAATCACAGATTGCACTTGAATATGTTCAAGGGAAATATATCTCTTTTCTATCGCAATTCGATATAAAATGTGTCTATCGTAACGCTCGATGAATAAAATTAAAGGACAAAAAATCGTTAGATTGTCCCCGCGAATTATCAAACTTAACCATCTGTTCCGATTTGTTTCCGTAAACTTTGCTTTTAACAATATCAAATTTTGTTAACTGTATTTTTACTGATATTTATATTTGTTATTACTTCGTAAATTTTGTTATTTGATTTTTTTATATAAAATTTGAAACGAGGCAGAGCGGCACAAATATATTGAATGTAACAAATATGCGTTTAATAATACTGGAACTTCGCTGCGCAGCCAAACTGGAGAGTTAAAATGAAAACCGGCACATAAAACCATATAAAAAATCATGACGGGGTATTTCACACACAAATAGTTAAAAAAATATCCTATTTTCTACTCAATAAAATAGAAACAAATTTGAAAAGATGATCATTGCGATAAAAAAATTTTTTAAAATTGGTTCTTAAAAATCATTTTGCCAATATATGCTTCTTAATTTAATTTTTATTAGAAAATTAAAAGGTTATTCTTCTTTTGTTTTGAAGCTTTCTATATAGATAGCTTTTTTAATAGTTTCTTTTATACTGCGATATATCTTGGCTCTTCTAATATGTTGTGTAAACTGTTGTGTAAAACTTAGATAACTATAATGCTTTTTTTTTTTAGATTTTCTCACCTTTCTTAACGTTAGGGTATCGCATATTTTATGCACATTTACCTTCGTTACTTCTCGCCTGGTAAATGTACGCACGTTTTGTTCCACGTGTTCCGCGAAAGGCGATTGCGATCGAAACTACACACCCTTCCATCCCACGTAATTTTAACCCTTGCCGCTCCTCCACATGTCAAGCATGTAAAGCAGTAATAACGCGTCACGTCGTTAGCGTCGGACAAACTGCGACCGGTGCCTCGTCGCGATCGAGATTAATTAGCGCTGGAGATAGTGTCGTCCAATGATATCGCTTCAGATTCGCTTCAGAGAACGCTTTAAAAAAGAGCGAAATGCGATCTCTATTGTCTCGAGAAATTGTAATCTATGTTCCTATGTATATCGAACTCTTAGAACAATACGTGGGTGGGAACAGAACTCATAAATAATGTATAATGTTTTTCGGACGTTGGCCCATCCCTCAAAAAGCCTGTCCTCCCCCGTTTCTCTTACCATCTACTTTCTCGATCCGATCTTCGCTTTCCTCAAGGGATGTGCTCGATACCCCCAGAATCGTTTCCAATTTTCCTCGACACCCGCTACTTAACGCATTTGAATAACTTTTCGGAATCACCCCCGCGGCTACCTTTCCACCTTTTTCGCCCGTTCTCCCGATCTCCTAGCCTGGTTTGTGTATATCTTATTGCGTACAGTTCACGAGGCATGGTGGTAGAAGGAAAAGTGGATATCCGCGATGATTGATCGCCATAAAGAAGAACTCTTCGCCACCCCCTTAGTCCGCCTCCCTCAATGTATTCCCACTGTCCGAAAAACATTCGTCGGTTAAGCCACCCTCTTCGCAAACACGGGAAGGGGGCGATCTTCCACACACAGGAACGAATCCAATGTGGGGTAGAAAAGATATTTCTAGGTAGGGGTTGGCGACGTATACTCGGGATATATTCGCTTCGCGGAGAACTTGTTCAGGGAAAGTCTTCTGTGCTCGAACGTTCCCCAACTGCAAATATTCCGCTACTTCGAGAGAGAAGTCAAACGGCAGCCGTGATTTAACGATCGTCGCGAGACATTCACCTTCGCGTCACGAAACGAAAGCGTCGAATGAGATCGTTTCATACGAACTGAATTTGAACCATCTCGTGTATTTCGTATATCAGTAAATAAAGACAAATCTTTCGGCAACTTACAAACGAAGGGGTTGATGCGCGGAAGATGTTCTTACGCAAATCGAATTATTCTCACAAATGAATCATTGTTTCCTATTATGTTATATGAGATGTTAAATCTCGCGTTATTTTCACGAAATCTTAACGGAAAATTATTTTTTTCTTATTTTAATTTCCAAACTTAATTGTCTCTTTATTAAAGACTCATTTTATATTAATTAAAAAGTAAAATTTTGTTTCTATTTTAGTATATACCTTGGCATTTTTAACTTTTTTATTACAATCCATGTGTCATAAAAAATATATGCTTCAGATATGTCGTATGTATGTTCCAGAGAAATACATGAATGAATACGTTGCATGAATGAATAGTATATCAACATTTAATGATACTTATAGATATGCGATATGTGGCATTGTAATCATTAACTAAATTCCGAATGTGGTTACACCAAAATTACGAGCAAATTGTCACAAATTTGATCCTCTCATTTGCCCCTTCGAACCATGTTTTTCGATTCAAGATGGATGAGATGTTTAGTGCGTCAGCATAACATTATGCAGTAAATTTGCTCTAGTTACGCTGCAAGTTTCCGTAGAGCGATGTATAGTCTATTTGTTAGATATTGACGTGAAATCAGTGAGTTTCAATTACGTTTAAATCAACGAAAATACGCTTTCATTCCGGTTAATCGATTAAAGAAAATTTACATAAAACATTATCAAGAAATGTAAAAATTAATTTATGATTATTTTCATACCAATTTTTTAGTGTTTGAGAATTCGTAACATAAAACAAGCCTCTCAAATTCTACAGCTGAAAACTTTTTCTTTCTATCAATAATTATCAACGTAGTCATATATACTGCTAAAATTTTCTCAATGCGACGAGTAATTTCGAAACGTATTTCTCTATCTATCAATGCAGCGAAAAATTTGAATGAACAAGAGGTACCGCTCTCGCAGTTTGTCCGATGATAAATTAAATATTTAATAAAATTCGAATCAGTTTATTATCTCAGCATGATACTTTACATAGTTTATATCTAAACAACATTTTTTATGTATTCAATCGTTAAACCGATGAAAACAAGCGACACGAGCAGATAATGACGGGTAATCGCAAAACAGTAGCTTAAAGAAGACCAGCGAGAAAAGAGACTAGCGACTTAAAGGGCCGATGGTAGTTTAAGGTACTTTGGGAGTATCGATCCTATCTATTCCGCGGATGTAGAATAATTCCTTAGCAAGAAGAGAGTTAAAAATGCCATATGATCCCGCAGAGTGGTCGAATGGCGATGTTAGAAGAGTGGAGAGTGCTTAAATGATGCGAAAGTCATTGGGGAAAAAACAAAATAAAAGGAGAAATATAGAGAGAGGGAGAAAACGAGGGGCAAGTGTACCGACCAGCTCTCGTGATACGCGCTAATAACTGCCCCCGGTCGGCTAGATTTCCTCGGTCCGGTCGCGGAACGAGTAGTAAAAGACCGAATTCTTTTAACCCGTGTGACCGCCTTTCTTACGAGAAAATAACAAGCTGCAACATCTCCATATTTTTCTCGGGATAACGCCGCTTGAGTAGACAGCATAACGACGACGACGATTTCCTCTTAGAATGCAAACGCAATAACGAGCTTCTTCTCTTCCTTTCCCGAAGAAGGAGGGGCGGAAGAGTAGTCCCTGACGCCTCATTGGACATCAGTCGGTTTTTCAGAAGAACTCGAAAGGGACACTTCTCCTTTTCTTTTCGTCGGCTTACTGCTTGTCGGCGTGCACGGACTTGGCAAATATATCGGACTTTCTTCCGTCTCGTCGGTTTTTTTTCTCGGCGGATCGATTCGTACGAGGATCTATTCTGTATAAAAACTGATTCGGGTTTATACGAATATGGTCGGTAAATCATTTAGATTATTCGAATAGTGAAATATCGGGGAGAAGAAAGAGAGCATAATCGCGCAAAGGATAAAACTGACTCGTACATTGTTGACAAAAATGTTTTGTTATCTACTTATTATGCGATTGGCATCAATATGCCCCTAATACAAGCGTTCTTTCAGATTTTCGTTTATTCAGATTTTTTTTATTATTCTTTTTTTTAATTCACATCACCAGATTGTGCAAGTAATGATTTAAATAGTGAAAGAAAAAAAATAAACGGGAAAGAGTAGGGACCTAATTATCGCCATGTTAAAACAATCTCATATATTTTGTTTTAATCCTTTGTTATAAGCACAATAAAATATTTGAAATTCTAGTTTTAGAAAATTTCAATGCATAACACTAACACTTAATCACCATTTTAAATACTATGTGTTGAATCATACACTGTCGTTGCTAATTAACATTATCATTTAATCAAATCAGAACATCGTTAATTTATTTATTTTGAAAGAAATATAGATATTTTTATAAAATATGACATTTCAACTAAAATTACTTTAAAAGATTTTAATTTTAATGAACATATTGAACAGTGATTATAGAAATGTTTATGAAAATATTAATTCAGTTTTATTAGAATTGATAGTTTATATCATTCATCGTTATATTATAATATTTGTTAACATCGTTTCGAAAACACTCTTTCAAACTCAGTATATTCCTATTCATATTCGTGTTCGATTAAGGGGAGAGAGCAAAAGGGAAAGAAAGAGAATAAGAGAAAAGAGGCGAGAGTTTTACACGCTTGCGATTCGCGTACATACCTACACGCGAATCGAAACTCAGTCCTTTCATCGGACAGCCGGGTAAGGGTGGGCGGGCAGCTGCGGTGAAGCGGAAGGGTTGTACGTGAAACGGGAGAGGGAAGAGGGTGGCAGAGGCGCACCGTCGTATTTCACAGTCATTACCGTAACGTGTTACCGTGCGCGCTCGTTGCGCCACGCAATAAATCGTCGGTTACCGTTACTATGGCGGTAAGGGGATAGAAGGGGTTGCAGGGAAGGAGATGAACACGAGGGGGGTTATTGTGGAAGCTCAACCCGCCGCCGTGCCAGTGCGTTTCTGTTAACCGTTCGCAATGGCACGATCGCGACCTCCTTTCCGATTCTTTGCACTTGAATCTTCTCCGCTTTTTTCGCATCCTTTTTATCGCAAAATAGTCTAGATAATTATACGTTATGCAGTGAAACATTTCTATTTAATAAATAGCCATGATTTCTTTTTTACTTGGTTACCTAATTTCTAAGTAAATTGGCGAAAATAATTCAGAAGTTATTACCTATAAATTGACGCACAAATTGAAAAAAATACTTTCTATCCGTAATCAATAACCTTATGATTGTTTTAATAAAAAGGATTGTTTAATAAAATATAATAATCTTTTTTTTTTAATTTAGAAATTAATTCATGAGTATTCGCGTTATGTTTATAGTTAAAATTTTTTCTTTTATGCAATAATTTTATTTAAGAGACATATTACTATTATATTTATTACTTCATTCATTTTTACTTTTCTTAAATCCTTTAAAATTTACATATTTCAGAAACGTTTGTTATACATCAAATGCAGCAGCGCTTACAACTCGAATAACAGTGTTTCATAATATTTCTTTGCCAGGTTTCTCTGCGATATATATTCGCCAGCTGTATCTTTCATTTTCTCTGCCAGCAATGTCTAGAAACATCGCGGTATAGAGTTCAGAACACAAACAACAACGCGATTGCTTCGATTCCCGCGAATTAATACGACGACAAGCTCGATTCGCGCCATTTTCGAAAGCGCGTCATTACGTTCTGTCGCGCGTTGCGGTGTGTGGCGAATTTTTCCTTTTTTTTCCCCTCTTTTATTTCCGTTTTTGCGCTTCTGGCCTTTGTTTCGTCCCATTGACGACAATGCACATAACTCCCACGCTTTCCGCTTTCTCTCTTCCGTCGTTTCCGCGTTCGGTCTTTGTTCGACGCGAACGGACATTCGCGAGTTCAAGCCGCGAGTAGAAGCTGCCGGAAATAAAACGAGGTAAGCGGGAGAGGGTCAAAGAGGGGAATGATTTGAATTTCGATTATTCTTGCTGCATTTTTCTCGCGGACATGCGCGAGAATCGATTACAGTTTGTCTTAAATCTCACTGGTATGGCAAGAAAGAGTTATGGATCCGGTGTAACAGCATTTTACACAGAAATACAACTAACGGGAAGCAGTAAAAAAAAAGTAGATATATAATGTTACCGTATTTAAATGTAAATTTACTGTATACATTAACTGCGAATACTTTATCAATTACAGTTCTCCAATATATAACGAAGATTCACAACCACTGTTGCCATCCACTTTCCTTTCTAATACTTCTTATTATCATATATGTTGTTACACGCAAATATATCTGGCACAATCACTAATTATAGAAACATTTAACCGAGTGAAAGAATATAATACCGAGTACAGTAAACGATATTGGAGTGAATGTTATTTTAATTTACAATTAGGTGTTGATACTTTAACGTAATTGAAACGTATAAGTTCCAAATATTGCTAAAACAAGAACTTTTTATAATAAAATATCTGCATTGCCATGTGATCGAGATGATTCAATGGATTGCAAAACTAATGCTTGATCTTTCGACTGTGCGATATTGAGTGCGAAAAGCTCTCTCCTTCTACGTTTGCCGACAAGAGATATATTTTCTATGGGTCGCACTATATCGTCGTGTGTACATCTCGCTATAGCATATATATATATATATATATATATATATATATATATATACACATATACGCACACATACACACACGTTGTAAATATCGTTCGTAGCGCGAGGCTAAGGTAATACGTTATAGCTTAAGGAAAACCTCGACTCTACGCTAAGAATTCCAAATATCCGAAGCTTATATATAACGCGTGCCGTTTCCGGAGATTTACGATATCGCCGTCATGCGAGAGACACATATAGTATACGCGGCGGCACCTGCTCGCGTCCGGAACACAAATGCAAACTCGCCCTCGCAATGAGTTGCGTACAAACACGTGCGCGCGCCCGAGAACGCTCGAGACTTCACCCCGGAAATACACTGGGTCACGAAAGTCTTCTACATACATGCCTGAAGAAGCTTCAAGAAAATGTCAAAACTGATATAAAGTCCTGCATTTTTGAAGTATTCATGTTTCAGTAGTAAAGAAAGCCTTCCGGAAAAATACATTGAGCTCAGAATTATGCGAAATTAAAATATAGCGATATATATATCGTTACTCACACATTTTCGCCAACTTTTCGTCAATAAGCTCAATATATATGCGTGCAATTGTTTTATATGCAAATGTATATTTCTTGTGTGCGCGAAAGTACTTGTGAATGTTTTATGAGATGTTTATAGTTTTGTTATTTTTACACGGAAAGAACTTGCTAAAGTATCTAAAAACTTAGCTAGATACAGATCTGAAAATAATTTTGTTGCATCATCAAAATAATTATGTAGGACACTCAAACTGATTGCTAAAATGTCGAAATTTTTTACAGCATTATCATCATATTTCAGCGATCTACTATAATTATTTTGATGGTGCGACAAACTTGTTTTCAGATCTGTATCTAGTTAAATTTCTAGATACTTCAGCCAAAGTATTCTTTCCGTGTATTCATATGTCATTCAATAGGCGGAAAATGTTTAATTTGATGGAAGAGAAAACTGCATTTGATTATATTAAGTCTACATATAGCAGGTATTAAGTCTGCAAATTTTTGGAATAAGACGTTCTCCATATAGCTTTGCAGAATTAAAATATCTATATATATACCGATATATATTTCTACTTTCAACTTCTTATAATTCTCAATGTCGTCCTGAGTTTCCTTTAAACAAACAATGCATACTTATAGTGCTTCGTGTTTCATTATATATCTCGACATTTTTTCGAGAATGTCTTGTAAATACGCGCGATTGTACAGCCATTTATTCATATCACGCATTGTGTACACATAATATAAATAAAAGAGTAAACGATATAAATAAATATAAATATATATGTATACAAAGTGGATATATATACAGAGCGCGAGTAATGTAAATTAATGTTGCTCATATTTGTTAAAACACGAGTCTTGTGAATTATTAATGAATATCATTAGTTTCTACGATGGTGATCAGTCGCTGGTGATAAATATGGAATCGAGATTAACATGATATGCGGCTATTCACCGAACCGGTCTTCATTGTTCATTATTATAGAATCGGGCTAATCTCGCAAGAGATGCATTTGCAATGGGAATGCCGCAATACCTGATGGCCCAATAGATTGTATAGTTCATCAAACTATAGACCAAAAATTTCAATTGGGAGATGAATACATACAGATAATCTTCAATTTCAATGCAAATTTTTCACCGATATCGTTCTAATTGATTCGATGCGCGAATGTAGCAGTATTATAATCCGAGATAATGAGCTGACATTTTCGCACGAAAATATCCTCCGATTTTTGCAACTATTTGATAAAACTGAACATTATTCTGTGGTTGACTATGTAACTATGGTGCTCATGCTATTTATATGAAACGGAAAAATTGCTGTGCAAAATAATATTTGCGTGGACTAATATAATTTTTATTTTGAAAAACCGATTAGAAATTGATATTCAATTCCATTTATTTCAATTTTGAATTATTTACCTATTGGAAAGCAACGAGTTATTTCGACTGTAATGAATAGCTCTTGATGAAATCGCCTATATATTTGGTCGCTCGGAATAATCCTTCCCTGTTAACATAAACCGCACAAATTGTGTCAGCTTGTATACGTCGCGTTAAAGTGAGGTACCATTTCCGTTATCATCGAAAGGTTAATCCGAGAGTGTAACCTTCCTCCCTATCACAAAATCGTGCAACGAATGAATGTCTTTGTTATAAACCGGTTTTTTTTATAGTATACCGGTAACGTCGAAAGAGTCGAATTTGAATTTTCTGAAACGGCTTGTTCTCACGTGAATCGCTTGACCGGAAATTAAAAAATGTTCACAGACGCATGGCTGGCAAACTCTGTGGTCCTTCGTCAAGCAAAGCGTCGCCTGCCTCTACCCCCATTCCATTAGGTACTGCCAAACACAAGATTCTAAAAAGTAACGACAAATAAAATACGTATTCACACACATTGCGCGCGCATATACGCGTATCGCGTACAGACACACACGAATATCTTCGACAGAAGTATCTCGCGCAAAAAAAAATGTGCTCGCCTTCCTGCAAAAGCATTCACTCTCAAGCAAACAGGAACGAAGGAACGGCAAGGAAAGAAATGGGTAAACGCGTAAATACCGAAAGAGAAAGAGAAAGAAAATATATAGGGGACGTAAAAAAAATGAAATAGATATGAAAATTGAGCGACGAGATTTAATGGTTCTTCGATGGAAGTCGAGTACTACCCATCTTCTCTCTCTTTCTGATCCTTCCACTTTATCTTCTCATTCGCATAGAGATAAACAGATTTCTGTATTTTATTCCTCTGTCGTTACTTTGAAAAGCGCCTAAAAATACAGATAAACGCACATCCAAATCTATGATGCTTAATGGCAAGGCTATTTGTATCACGAAATATTAAACGAATTACGATATCGTCCTTCTTTTCTTGCTTTCTGTAAAATGCAAAAGCATTCACTCTCTCAAACAGAAATGCAGGAATAACAATTAAGGAGTAAAAACACGTAAATACCGAAGCAAGAAGAAGAAAGAAAATAAGACATATTTAAAGATATTAATGCAATATTCCTATAGAGATAGATGTATCATTGAAACGAGGAAAAATTTTAATAACTATTAATAAAAAGTAACAACAGATTATTTTTACTATGTGTTGGAAGTAACACATAATGAAAAAAAAAACAATGTATTAACGATTGATGCAAGAAAATAATATTTCCTGATTGATATCAAATTATTGTATTATTGTACCTATATAAATGCGTTCTTATTAAATTGTTTCAAAAACCATTTGAAAAATGAGATTATAGTAATAGTCACAAATGCCAAAATATCGAAATCTCGCGATAAACGAGGTAGCCTTGCCACTAGCTAGTAATGATGTCTACCACGGGAACGTAGGTATATAATTAACACAGAGATTATATGCCGAGATAATTCTTACCCCTTCATCATAATGTGTGTATGGGGGAGGGGATATAGCAGCTAATAATAAACACACACACAAAACACGCATTAATAATAGATCGATGATATAATCATGCGGAGTTACAATGAATCATAATGAGAACGCAAACTAGATATAATGACCATACGTAAATAATTAACGTTTATTAAAGGCCATGGTCAGTTTTCTCTCGTGCTTTCCTAGGACGCCCCTCCTCCACTTCCTCCTCCTATCTCTTTCGCCGGTCTATCATTCTTTTCCATTCACTTTAAACTTTAACGCGTTTCTCTCACGTAGATATTGACCTCACGTAGCAATTCGAGATGTAGCCACGTTCTATGTAATCTCTAAGCTAAACACTTTAATCGAAAACACTTAGTGTAGGACATATATATGTAGATATAACGATATAGACGTTTCCGAGTGCCTCGATTATGGCGCCTTGTTGAAGCGACGCGCGTACGTATCAACCTGTTATATAATAACCTTAAAATTTGCTGCCAGCGAATTGAAGATACATATATTTTGATGAGGTGGTCGTAACAACGCGTTTATAAGTTATGCGCGGCATAATTATCACGTTCAGAGTAATTGTAAGTAATACGAAAAGTATAAAAAGAAATAACATGGTTTTATAATAATATTTGTAATATGTGTAGTTTCTCTTTCTCTCTCTCCAAATGCTATTTCAGTATTTAATATGTGGAAAATTCTGCCTAAATATAATATTTTAATTACAGATTCGTTAAACGATCTTTCCATAAAAACGATTTTTCTTCAATGAAAGAGTAATGACGTGGAAAAGGGGAGGGATAAAGGCATAATTTATCACCAATTTCTATTTTTCAAGATTAAATATCTTGGCAGCAGAGGAAATTAAGTTTTTACCAGAATACCTTATCAGAGTAAATTTCTGTTAAGTTAACGTCAAAGCAGAGGAAAGAGAACCATGTTGAGACGAACTGAAAAAAGGAACTTAAAGTAAATGATTTACACGTTTTGTTAATATCATAGTTACAGCATAGATTTGTTGACTACAAAACTATTATAGGAAGATTAAATGCATCGCACAAAAGCATCGCGAACAAGGTGCCATTGTCGTGGCACGTAACTATTTCTTAACCAGAAAAAAAAAGTTACATATTGTGCTAAACGTAGAGTAAGGCATACGTCGAGTTAGGTGAAAGTGAAACGTAAGAAAAAGAGTACCGACCCTCGTAGGAGAGATTAGCATCGAGATAAGCCGCTCAAGGACCGTTGGCCATTTTGCGCTTCTTTGTTATTATTACGCCGTTAAACTCATTCCAGGCCTTT
This sequence comes from Temnothorax curvispinosus, assembly GCF_003070985.1. Lineage (NCBI taxonomy): Eukaryota > Metazoa > Arthropoda > Insecta > Hymenoptera > Formicidae > Temnothorax > Temnothorax curvispinosus. Next base: position 214,714 of record NW_020217561.1, on the reverse strand, counting down.
CCCGCACTTCCGTCCCTCGATAGAGCGTCAGGAAACCCCAGGAAGCAAGGACGATGCGAACACCAAACGCAATTAAATAGATTTAATATGCGCGATGATAACAGCCATAATCGGGGATTTACATTAAAATCCTCGTATATTAATTACACTCTCATTATGCGTCACACACGTATTACAAATTTTCATTTAATTAAAGTAATTTTCTAAACTGCTCGCACGGAAGCTAACTCAAAAGAAATAAAATACAGTTAAGATTAATTAAGGATATTAAAGATATCTTTAAAAAAAAAGGAGAAAAGTAGATTATGCATAATGCCCGCGTAAATCGCGGTGACGCGGTACTTTCGCGTTCCCGCACATTGCACGTATACATTTACCTTCATATGTAACGAAGATTAAGAGTAATTAATTATAGCGCGGATTTATTAACGGTAAATAGGAGGAGACGCGAGCGGTGTCGTCGCACTAATACCTTCGCCTTGCTTTCTCGGTTTTCTCGGTTTCATCCTTCCTACCCCTCGCTGGCCCGCATCCCACTGGCATTATTCCACCCATACCGCAACGTATATTATACGTTCGCGAGAGCTGTGATCGAGTTTGGATTTCGTTGTGTATTCTCGAGTTGTCGTTAATGAAAATCCTACGAACCCTATCCCTGTGGATCGCAGGGCGAGAAAACGAAGAAAAAAGAAGTGTGTACGAAATATATGTTACGATAAGTCTCGCGCGCATAGAAAAGAAACAGAAGGGCGACGAGCGAATTGTCCGTCCTCGTCCCTAAGACGTTATGGAGAACGCAGATTCACGAAGAGAGCAGCCAGATTTACGCTCGTTCGCGCGAATTGTCTCGCTAGAATCATTTCTGCGAGTTGCCAAAATATTAATGTTAAAGGCTTGCATTCGCATATCGGTTTAGCACGGCATTTAGTTATAAATTCAATCATTTAATTTTCAGCTGTGTTTGACCTTTATGAAAATCGCATTCAATATTGCTACAGGAATTTGACGCTAAATATGAATATACCTACAGAAATGTTTCATTGATTCATAAAATTAGCATCCAATGTTGTCCTAAATTAAAGATTGGCCTTTAAAGGTTGTCTAATTTTGAACTTTGTTTTCCTGAATGTAATGTAACTACCTAAATTATCCTAGTATTACTGTTTGCTAAATATCAAACAGTTGCATCAAGAAATTGCTAAACGTAATGATGCGAATGTAGATCTGAGAATTTACGAGCGAGGCAATTAAAGAGTAAGCCAAACCCAAAAGAAGACACTTATGTCCTGAGCTTATACATTTGTTAACGACACGATGCTTAAATAATATTATTGATACTTTTATGCGCGGCTATAGTTCGCTCGCGTTAACATCACCGTCCTATCTGAAAACAAAAAATCTCGTGATATAAATATATTCTTTTGTATATTTCGTAAATGTCGCTTCATCTAGGTATGCATCTCCGCATAAACGTCGAAATTTTTTTTTTAAATTCTCCCAGAACGGCGCGGTTAACGTTACCGAGCTATTGTCCGATTGTTGCTATTCGTAAGATTGTTGTTAAATCATTATGATCGCGCGTGGATAAAACTAATACTTTGCCCGATCCTGAGAATGACTCTCACGATGCCACTTGCACTCACAGAGCAGGTAATTTAACGATGCTGAAGCGCGTGCCACGCAAGACTACTTGAAGAACGTCGCTATGAAATACTCGCGAAATTAAAATGTAATTGGAGAATGTTCGAAATATGAGAAAATATACCGTCCAAGATAATATAATGTTTGTGAGAACAGTATGGCGCAGTTCCGAAGCCGATTGACTCGCGGGTTATGCTTGGGATTGAATTAAAACGTCAATTAAGGGTTAGGAAATGGAAGAAGTTCAATAAATATCTATTTTGTTTTTAAATAAGAAGTTTCTAATATGTTCATTAATCCTTAAGTACCAGAGTGAAAATTATAATATTTTTATTAGATATAATATGTAACATTTGTGTGACCATCATTTAATATGTAAAAACTTCTGCAATATTTTCTTTCCTCAAATATAACTTTTGCACTCAAAAGTTGAAAAAAATATTTAAAAGTATTTTTAGATATTTTAATATAACAAATGTTAAAAACGTATAATCCAATAGAATTCATGACAATTAAACTTGAGTCACATAAGATTCCACTATGGTACTTACAGATTAAGGATACCTGGTATTCGATGAGCTTATTTTCGCATTCTAATCGCACATTTAATATATCTGTAAAATATCTTTTAAAATTAAAGTATATCTTTAAAAATTCACACAAACGGATATATTTTTTTAAGTTAATGTTAACCGTGTAAATGAGATTTTTACGACTCAGAAAATCTCTTCAAGTTTTCTTGCACGCGAAAAATCGTCTTATTCGACAATCGCCAATCTTTCTTAATGCATAAGATTTCGAACGGTATAGAATGAATCATGCTTCCGACGATGCTTCTTTCCTCAGCTTGCGCTATATGCGCCTTAAGAGAATAACACACTCGTGAAAGTAATTAATTTAACAGGCGATCGATGAGGGCTCGGACGATTAATTAGATTACCAACGCTAAGGCGAATAAGAAGGTGACGAAAAGAGAACTTGCACAGCCGCGAAAGTTTTATAAATGTCTCGTGGGTACTCAATAACATAACATTTTTGATGCCCGTCTGAGATCGCTCTGGAACTGAATGATAGAGTGAGTTCACTTACGCACGCGCGTATACAATATTAACACCATGTAACAATTCTCTCTGGAGCTCTATTATTATAACGGTTAAGAATTATTGAATAGTAAATGTCTGTAACAAATAAAAAGTACCACGCAATGAACGAAAAAGCACAAGAAGATAGAATTTCTCGATACTATACGTGCTAGAAGAAGGGGAAAGACGAAACAAAAATCCACTTCCTCTCTTATGGAGGATACTCTTACTACCTTTCTTGTAGCACAACACAATGATATAATATGTTTTAGTTTGAGTCTCTACTATGAGCTAGGTGTCACCTCACACAGATCAGTACAATTTCATATAGAACAATTGAAGTAGTAAGCATATATGCTTTTATTGCCACTTAAAACATTTTTTATACGGTATATTGAAATTCGACTCATCTCGAAATAATATACTCTAACATTAAACATATGCTCCCAAATACAGTTTGTAGCCAAAATTTTAAATTAATAATACACATTTGAAGGGAACTTGTGGTTATGGAAAGATCCCATCTCTCTCTATTGAAACCGGCGCGTGCCTCATAGATAATAGGAAGTTACAGAAATTGTAATATCACAAACACGTGGACAAGCACGTGGAGTAATAAACGATTCTTTATACCCAAAAGCACAATATAGAATACACGGTGCTGAATTAAGTGCGTTGTAATAATTTCAGAGTATCTATATAAAAATTAAAAGCGTAGAAGAAAGACTTAAATAAATAAAAGAGCAGAAACAGTTTTTATGTACAGAGAATCTTACATAATAAAACGTAGAGGATACATTTTTCGTTCCCTCCTGATATTTACTAAGCGTTATTGAAACAGCAATTAGATATTTATGTAATGGTGATTTTAATATACATATAGTAAATATGTATATTTGTATTTTTCATTTAATTAGAGAACACAGGCAACATGTGTGTACACAATCACAAACGTTTTCATTTATTACTATAACTTATCGTAATTTATACATATATGTCTTCGTACTTGATACATTTTGATATTTGCATTTAATTTTGAAAAATATTTGAAGATATTTGAATCTTCGAAAGAGTAAAAAAAATAAAAAAAAGAATGAGCATTTATTACGTTTAACACCTACACATTTATTTAGACTTTCATATTATAAAAGATATCTATTTTTCCGTTAATAACGTAAGGAAACTTGAATTTGTTTATGAGTTTCTTTAATCGCGCAAAGCTTAATCCAGCACCAATAATCGTCCAATTGTCGATAGATGATAAAATTATCTTAGAGTGATCAACGAACATTTCTATATCATGTAAGATCGGTGATGTCTCTTGTTGGGTAGGAGCGGTCGTGTACCGCGCAGTGGGGCCAAGGGTAGGCCGAGTGTCCGTGAGCCCCAGCGGGGGTTGCACCGGTAAGCTTCAACCCCAAAGTGCCAGGTTGTTCCACCAAGTTCTCGTGTTCTCGCTCGTGTTGACGGTAACCGTAATCCGTAGTACGTAGTACATACCCAGATTCACATACACGGTCACGTATTGCACAAACATACACGTACTCTCAGTCTACTAAGAACACCAATCAAGATCGCTGTACGTGTACCAAAACTTCTTTTTTCGTACAGAATCGCGAATGAATTTGAAAATTTAACAAAATATTTGAGATTCTATTATTGTTATCTTAGGACGTTTTAAAAATTATTTATGAGAAAAGCTTAACAAGTAATTGACATACTTTGTATTTGAAATCAGTGCTAAAACTGTATTGAAAGATACTTTCTTTTCTTCTATAAAATATATCTTTAATATTTTTATTACTATATATTCTTAATTGATATATTCGTAGCATTCGAATTTTCTAGTTTGCTTTTCGTAATAATACTAGTGATTTCTTAAATTGTGTGTTTTAAATTGAATCTTGAAATTCTTACTTTTGCTAAAATTGTTACGAAAATTCACTATTTATTGACGAGTTTTATTACATGATAGCTTCTATCTGTCGACTATTAACGAAGATCATTTATTCAAAATTAATATTTTCTTAATCCGGATCCAAACTAAGCACGCGAAAGCAAATAAATACAAATAAACAATTTATTTTAACGAATGCGAACGGTGCCAGCAGTTTATTGAAACAAACTGTTCATTCGTGTTTATTTGTACTTGCTTGCTTGATCTAAATTCGGTTTTACATCACTCTATCATTCTCATACATTCTACATTACTTAATTCTGATTAAATACGAGACATCTGCCACTGTTGCTATCTAGTTACTTTAGGTACCCATAGTTTCGAGTATAATTGTCACCGATAGTGTTTATTATTGGTTGAACTCTTTTCGTATATAAATATACATATATGTATATTCTATATCTATTTTTATGGAATGCTTAGGAAACAGAAAACCGTATGTTAGTTGTGCATCCGTTGTTCGTTGTATCGTCTACGCGATCTGTATTCGTCTCGTCCGTCTTTCTCACCACGTGCGATTTCAAAAACTGATCGATTTTCACGAAATGTATTCTTTTTCTTTCTTTCTCGTGTTCGCGGCGAAAATAGGGCACGTATTATTAAAATATCTGCATTGTCCTACTTCCTTTATGTCAATTTAACGTAGTTTATCCGTAAAAATCGTTTAAAAAATTTCATCTCAAGCTTTATTTACGTTTGTGTATGCAATTCAAAGAACCTTATCAATTTTGTGATTGGTACAAAATCTACGGTGATTAACAATTTATTAGTTCCATCATTATATAGACGTGTTCTATCATATTAAAATAAATCTGCGTATAGAGGTCGCGTAATATGATATACGTATGTATCGCTACGTTAATATTACATTATACTTTCCACTAAATTGGGAATCGGATGATCGGCGCTTTCAACGAACAGGCGATTAAAACGAATTAATATGATCCCCCGATAACCAGTTTTATCATCACAAAAAAATGACCGCGCTATGCCATATAACGACATTTTATTGCGTTACAATTTAATTAAGGGAATAATTAGTCCTTCAATCGAGTAATACGATTGGCAAAAGGTAAGTATCGAAGAAGCGATATAAGTCGTAGCCTTGTACGATTTTGCTGCAACAGTAAAAGTTTGAATTAGTTTCTTGTCTCTACCTTGAGTTTGATGTGTTCTCTTAACGTTTGTTACACTGCTTATCTGCATTTTCAGATCTGTTTTAAAGCCACTCTTAATTGCTATTTAACATGCCAGAAAGTTGATCTTTGCAACCTGATTCGCTTCTTCGATAACTCTACTGCAAAACAATTTTGACGACGGAAGTAGAGAAATATTTATTATGATTTCTCAATGAAGCATATTCCTCGGGGCAAAATTTTTTTTAATCGATTGTTATTTGATCACAGGGAATATTATTGTATCAAAAACCAAATTTGCTTTCATCAATAATCAGCTGATTATATCATTTTACATATCTTTGAAAAAACTTTATGATATCCATATGAATCCGAGTCATAAATATGTATCGAAGCTATTTCCAGAAATATGTGTCAAGTTATTCAATGGAATATTGATAGAGTTATTCGACAGATATAATACCGTGCTGTATCGCATATATTTCCTGGGGCATCCTGTATATATAATCTGTCGTATAAACGAACGGCGAGTTGCAATTCTATGTTTCAAAAATAGAATCAGTGCATATACGTATATTGTTCAACCCATTGGAGATGCCTGGATACTCATATGGCAAATACGAAAAAATTGATAGCATATCACGAAATTCTCGTATTTACCGCATGAATACGTATTGAGATAATCTCTGATTCGATCAGAAGTCTTTCTATATATATTTATATATTACATATTACATATAAGCATATCGTACGTCATTTCATTCCATAGTGTTTAGAATAGCCTAACAAGTAATCGTAACGAGAGCTATTTGGTTTCTAACGTATACATATATATATACGTTTAAATCCCGTATCTCGTACTGGTGTTGGATGGCTGCCTAGCTCATAGTACATAGTTATATCCAGATCTTCCATCGTTCTATTATCCATATGAGTACTCGAGCCTAACATTAGTTTTCACTAGAACTTAGTCTGATGTCTATAGGTCTGTTTGAAAGAGCGTGTTACGGGAAATTTGTGTGTATAACACGTCGCATGACAAGAGAACTGTTAGATCCTTTCCTAACCTTGATGTTCCGCGGAAAGGGTTCTCTTTGAAATAAAAGCGAAGCCGCGGCCGGTCACAAAACACCAGAAAATCTCAATTTACAGAGCTTGCTTTAAAGCTATCGATACCCGATACTTGGGCTCGTTTTCTCATCGTATTTAGCGTTAAACGAGGTCATCAAATTCTCTCCCGCTGACATTAAAGGTGATCTTCATATTAGACAAATATGTTTCGGAATTAGACTGTTATAGTTAAGAGAATACAAGCCTTTTTACTAATCAAAGAAAGTAAATGTATATTCATATCTTTCTGAGTACCTCTACTTATGAATATTTATCATCACTCTTTGACTGTTGACCGCCACTTTGCGCGCCGGTTGGAGCAACACTTGCATGTATCCAAACTGGTTGTATGTAGTTCTAGTGAAAACTGAAATCAGCCTCGTAAAAGTATTTTTCATCTTTCCGCGTGACCCATAGCCCGTCGAAAGTGTTACAAAAAAGTGTTATACGCACCAAAAGATTCTAATTCACAAACATCTTTCATAATTTCTTATACGTTGTATTGTTTACATACATATATGTATGTATAAATATATATTATATATATGTATATCTTTTTTTCTTATGAGATTTGAAATATCTTTATTATTTTTACGCTGTCCATTATTATTTTCGTAATATCGTGCCGCACGATTTTGCTCATTACGTTGCACGGCTATGGGTCAGTTTTTCTGTGAGACAAACAAATTCGAGTTGAATATCGCAAAAAATTGGAGAGAAGGCGACCGAGGCGGAACCATTGCCGAGATCGATGACGAAGACTTCGTTGAAGATGCAGTCACCTAGGGGCGAGTAATCTACCATCTAGCTACACCTATAACTATCTTTTAGAAACATCGCCGTATATATAAAGTGATATTAATTATTATATATTGTCTATAGAGTAAAAACGCCTAGTTTAACCACAACGGGTCGATTGCCCATTTTATGGATTACAAAAACACATAAAGACTATAACAAGTTATAGTTAAACGAAAACGACAATGTCGTTATTGAAAGAGATTCTGATCTTCCCGCGGTGGTGCAAAAGTGTAGTCAATTTAGATAAATCGAGTTAAACGATTATATATAGTTTCTGGTTAGAAGCAGTCTGTAGTATAAAACAGATCGTTGTCGACTAATTAATATTGAGAGTAAATAACAAAGTTAACTCTGAGATTGCCCACATACTACACTCATACTTTTAATGCAAAGTTTCACAGACTTTGCAAAAAAATGCATATCTGCGATATATGACAGCAACATATATAATAATATATAATAGATACTTCAACACGAGGGTGCTGTCAAGATGCGCGAGAAAAATATTTTCTATATTAAATATTACATCAATCTATATTTAATATCCAAAAATGTAGTTGGCAACCTCGATTAATGTTTAGGTCATAGTTAGATATCCGAATTAATAGTTTATTTCGAGCGATCGTAACGAGTATCTTCGTGTATGACAAAAGTTTCTTGAGTATTGTTCTAAATTTATAATAAATTACATCTAAATAGATAAAGTAGTTTTTTTTCGAAAAGATTGTTTGCAAAGCGATAGGGCGATTCGCTGCGACGTTTCGCCTACGCTTCTGTGTAGAATTCATAGAACAGTAGATTAGACACGTAGATAGAATGAGAGTGATTATCTTCTTTGTGTGTCGTGTGTCCATCTGTAAATTTGATTGTTCATCTCTCCTTGTATTTCCCTATGCAATTGTATAATATCCTGCTATATTCGCGACTAGTATCTTGTGAGTTAGAAACGATCGTAAGACCGCCCGAACGTCGTTATTTCTTGCCGTTTATTTGACCGCTAGTATTAGAACGCTAATTAGAGTTAGCAGCGTGAAACACTGACGAGTTCGTAGTTTAGAAACTTCGACCTGTCACGGTGATATTTACATATGTTTATATATTTTGCCTATAATATGTACAAGTTACGATTATTGCCGGCATATAGCCACTAACACGTGTATGTAGTTTTAGGACGTGCCAACGATTCTACCACCCGGAAAATATCTACTAATTTACTTAATCTAACGTATTGTCTAACAATTCCGTTATTACCAAGCATGGATGCGTGAATTAACGGCTCGTTATGACAATCGTCTTTGTACAACGCTAATTAACAACATGATTCGACCAATGTGTTGCTTCGTCAAATATGTCATGCACTTCGCTCTTTAACAATGGAAGAATATGGCTTCACGTTATGACGCTGATCATGATCTGCCCGCTTCGATATATGGCTGTTATGATGCAAACCAACATTACGTATATGGTGCTCATGTACAAGACTGTCCTCAGCATTTGAAACTCTTCTATATTTGCGTGTTCAATGATGAATCATTGAACGAGTAAGATGCTTTCAGGGGTTTCGACGTTCTAAAATCTTCCTTCGTAATTTATTGAAGAACGCTAACCACCTTCTTGGGTCTTGCTTATGCAATTCATCATATCATGAATACATTTGCATTATGAAGTAACATCTATTTAACATATACACTCTTTAAACAGGCACACTCTATCTATCTATAATATAAAATTACAAAGTAGAATATTAAGGAACCGGGCTGAACGGTATTGCTTTAATTAATTAATTATGATCCCTTACTCTTCTTCATTAAAAGATCCTTTAGATATTCTAAAAATGGGGCGACACAATATAAAATAGGTAACGTTTATTACATTTGCAATAATTTCTTTTATATCGTTTGACCACCTATTATCCCTTAATCTATGTTAGAAAAAAATAGAAAAGAAAAGAAATCTTTAAACTTTTATGGAAATATGCGCTATTTATAAATCGCTATCGATCTCGCTTCTTTGAAAAGAGTATTCGGGTATCATTTTTACAGAAAAATATATCTTAATAATACCTCAAAATAGAAAGAACTTGTTTCTATTTTTATATAACTTCACGTGCAGTTTTTTGCTAAAGCCCTCCATAGATAAACTTCATAGTTCGTTTCAAGATATGTACGTATAAACGTTATACCTTTGGATTCTTTGATTTCAGTGCAGAACCAATTTTCCGAACGAAATTATCTCGTCACAGACGTATTGATACGTCCTTGTCCTTTACAAGTCGAACGTTCTTCGCTAGGTGATAACCTTCGAATCACCCTAGATGATCCCTCGTTCTCCATCCAACGAACTCTGAGCGAACAACTCTATGCTAGAATTTGGGACTCAAAGCTCACCGGTTTCGCACCACTCGGAGTCCCCTGGGTAGATTTCGCGGCGCGAAGTCCTTATCTAAAGTCTCGATCGCGTTTACGTCAGCTGGAGATACACTCGAAATAGATGAACTCTTGCCCTAGATCCCTACGCGTCGGTCGTTTCGATGGACGGCAAAACCCAGGCAATAAGGATTTCCACGGGCAGACTTAGTATATACGTATATACGCACCCTTTCTATTTATATAGGGTGTCCTAGAGATCATACACTTTTATTCGGCTAAAGAATTTTTTAAGAATTTAGAGATGTTCATTCCATATTCCGTAGAAGATTATATTCACTTGTTTTCACGAGTTTCTTTCCAATATTGTGTCTCTCGGTAATACCAAATCATGTTAAAATGCTCCATTTTTAATCTATCTGCGAAATAAGATTTTATGTTTGTTTGCGATTTAAATTTTGCTAGGTATAACTGTTTAATATTCAATTACTCATAAGTCAAGCGTACATAATATCTCATGGGATTAAAATAATTATTTTTCTAATATTTACGACTCTGAATATGCTTCTTCTAACATCTTTTGTGCCTACCTAATATCTGTGATTCAGAGAAAGTGAACAACCTTCGAAGCATCCCGTATATATATGCTGGCCACCTGTGTATATAGATACATGTGTGCTTATGTGTATCGCTATTTTTGGCCGGATCGAGATACGACCCCAAAAGCTATCGGTGCAGCCGTCGGTTGTCGCGAAATCCGGAAGCCGCACCCGTTTCGAGGGCTGGACGTGGACATGCGGCCCCTTTCTTTTTATGAAACTTCCGATAAACGCCCGCTGGCAAGGATTTCCGTTTCATTCGTCAACCTGTCCGACCAGAGATCGCGCGCGACACATACATATACGCACCCTCTCTTTCTCTCTCTTTGTCTCTCTTTTCCACATTTCGAATATTTTTTATTATATTTTTTTCCTACTCGTCACATTACTTGTTATTTACGCTTTTCTTTTAATCAAAATATGAATCATGTAATATCGAAGAAAATATTTTAGTGAATCAAAGAAAAATTATCATTAATACAAGCTGAAATTGTTTATAAATAATTTTTGCCGTTCCAACTCAAAATTCAAGCTGTGTTCCGACGCATCTGACTTCTAGAATAAATAACTTCTGTTTCAGATTCTTATCTAATTTATAATAACCCCGAATTATTCCGAATTTAATGCTTCCTTTTTTTATGTACGCAATTTCCACATTCTCGTCGGACGCGATTCATTTATGTTGCCGAATATCGAAAAGATATGAACGCACGTAAATCGTCAGGTTACGGTGGACTACAGAGTGTTTCCCTCTAACTATGGCAGCTCGGAACTTCCGGTCAGAGCATGTCGATAGAGACAAGCCACACCATTAAGCGCCGTGATACCCCATACAAATCACGTCGATCCACGATTTATGGTCCATTCACCCTCTCTCGCAATCGCGTTATCAGCGCCGATAGTTGCATGCCCAAAACGAGGCTTCTCCATGAAAACCTTCGACGGTATAGAAGGGCCATTCCCTCCCCTCATATTAACAATGCATCAAAAATATGATTTCGATCTTCAATTCTCGATTCATTGCTATAGATTATAAACATATATTGCAAATATAACTCGCACACAATCGCTTATGCATAATATAATTTATACCCTAAAGAGTTAATTCCCGTTCCTTGTTTTGCTTTGAATATGATTTGACCCTAGAAACATCAAAGTTTCATTGACTAAATCATGTATTATCAAAAGAAATAAACGTATTTTTTTCACAATTTTTTATTTTATTTTATAATATTATGTATTAATTGATATAATGTTATGAGTTATATATCGATATTCATTAAGTATACAATTTTCTTGAAATAGAAATTTGCTGGCATTTTTTATTGGTGTTTCTAGATGCAATTCTGCGATTTAAGTTACTTGCACAAAATCAAATCTATTCAAAATGAACTGAAAAGTAAGATTTTGTTATCTGCTTGTACACATTTTTAAGAGTTAGCTTATCAAAATTATTTCAATTTGAAAATATTTAAAATTCCAATATTATATTATAGGTATAACTGCAATTGTTCTTAATTTGGAATTTAATATATATAGTTCGGATAAAATTCGCGATCTCTAAGACATTTTCTGTGTTAATTGTTCGGGAAAAATGCCGTTACTAAAAACTTGATTTTTAGCATTTTACGTTATAAACAGCCACGCATATGAGAAGAAATAGAAAAAATGTATAAGCTTATCCCGCTTTTATTCCTGGCTATTTCCATCTCTTATTTGCATTCCAGTTTTTTCACGATCCTCTCCTGTATGGCATACTACAAAGTAATATCTACCAAATTGAGACAGTATTTTTTGCTGATACGTTTATCTTAAATTGCTTTGTTTAATTTTTTAGTCTAATTTCCCTTTTTAATTTTTCTCAGTATGTTCATGTAATGCGTGACAATTATATTTGTTTTGCAGCTCGCAATTCAGTTAAGCTACTAACAATATAACAGAATGAAGGTGTCTATAGTAATATGTAATAATTCATCGTTACCAATTCATCGTTAGGAATACCAGTTCAATAAGATGCAACTAATCGAATTAAAACGGATAAAATTTAATTATTTTTTTCTAATCTACAGTAATTAAAACGTATATACAAAATCATAAAAAAATAAAGATAAAAAAATGTAATTAATATAAAAATAGTGTAATGTTAGAGAAAACAAAATATAGAAAGTATAAGAAACAAAAAAAAATTTATATAAATTTTTCATAATTTTATATGAAAAGGAATGCTTTATATTTCAACAATTTAAATGCAATTTAAACGTGATATTAATTAAATTTAAATTATTAAATATAGTTTATGTTACAATATATCATGTTACGGTATCTACAAAGTTACGCAACTACACGCGTTGTCAGAGTTAAACTGTAATATAAAAATATTTCTACAATAACACAATGTGTTATTTAATTCACGCAGTACGTTAACATAAATCCCTGTTTCTTCTTAGTCAACAATTCGCATTACAGATCGTACTCCCCGTTCCCGTTTTTGTTTCTCATCATTCTCAGCTTTCTTCTTGTTCTTTATTAATGTTAGGAGTGCCGGCGGTGTACTACCACGGAACAGGAAGTGAGAATGCAGGCCGCGCGTATACAGAGGCGCCGATGCAACACGTCCAACGCAATGCACTCCGGAAGAAATGTATGAAGTCGACATTCACTTTGCTCTCTCGAAATACACACCTCGAAACACCTTCTTCTCTTTCTTCGTCTGTCTATCTATCACATTCGCACTCACACATATGCTCGCGTACTTCTTTTCGTCATCATCGGTCTCTCTTTCTCTCATTCTCTTTTTCTCTATATATCTTTTTCACTCTCCTTTTATCTATCTCTGATACAGAAATCCCCTATGCGCGATCTTTCGAAGTACAACCAATTCTCGAGAATTCTTCCTGAATCGTCCCACCTCGTTTATCGCGTTTCGTACATTTCTGCCTTCGTCTATTCCGTACGGAAAATGCATATTAATACCGAAGTGCATTTCGATGCATCGAGTGCTACTCCAGGGAATCTCTCGCACTGTAGTTTCGACGGCGATCGATACCCCTAGGTTCCATTATTGCCACAGCCAGCCGATGTATCCGAATCGAAACCGTAGTCGTGGCGGTAAACGCCAACGCGATTTCGAGCATCCTCGCCCGATGGAGAAAGCTGATACCGACGATACGAGCGAAAGCTTTCTAAGTGCCTCGAGAAAACACCTGTCACACTTTTCGGCGATATACGACGCTTCCGTTATTTCCAACGTGTTTCCTTACACGCGCGAGCTCATCCGTCGAATGTAATTTTCCGCGATACAAGAACCACCCCCGTCAATATGAACGTTTAAGAGCCACATTTCCCACTTGAGTGTCGAAGACGAGAGGCAGAAGGCACGCATACTCGAGGATTGTTGACATCCTCGGACGAAACTCGAAAACAAGAGAGACGATTGACAAAGCAACACATTCGAAAAAATCACCTTTTTGCGTCTGTTCTCTTTTCAATCGTCCATCTGGCGCGTCATCATTTCTCTGTTCGTTCTATATTCTTTTCTTTTT
>NW_020217561.1:187686-200380 GCF_003070985.1 Temnothorax curvispinosus | reverse complement strand
TATATATATATATATATATATATATATATATATATGTATATACACATTGGTTTTCAGACTATTGCCGAGTGATAGTCGACGAAAATGAATAGCAAAAGCACATACGCGTGTTGCAAGTATGGCGCAGTTGTGACCGAAGTTTTATGTTTCAGTGGATCTAACCAATGGACAACTCACCCCAAACAACAACACGCCCTTACTTACACAAGCACTTTCTGGTACGTTTTAAAAGTCTTTCTTCTTCCCGGCTGCAAATGTAATGCGCTTTCTCGACTCGCTTCGTCGCGCTGCGGATCGATTCGCCCGGAAATACAAACAATTTCGGCTATGATGGCTTTTTCGTTAACTAGTCACGCGAGATTGCAAGCAATAAAGATTGTGCGCAATATCTTTGAAAGAGTACGCTCACGATCGCTTCAACGAAATATTGCAGAATAAAACGCAATATTACGTTCGAATCAATCATTGCTTTTGTCATCTCATTTTAATATCATAATATTTTGCAGCGATATTTTCTCAAACTGAATTCTACCTTCAAATATAGACATGGATAATTGTGCGAAACATTATTCTTTAAAGTTCCCAATTTTACCATTTCATGTGTTTCTCAACGATTAATTCTCCAAAATCAATCTCCATCTAGTGAAAGAATAATAGTTGGAGAAAGATTTCGATCGGTTAATCGGTCTGTAATTTCAGAAGACGATTACAATTCGTGTACGTGAGCAACGGAAAGCATGGCTACTTTGATAAGCATGATTACTGTGCATGACTATTATACGTAGATATACTTCATCAATAAATATTGTATTATACATAAATCTCGACTAAACAAACTGTCGGAAACTGTCGTGGGAAGACAATAACGTCATTCGTGATGTTATTCTCGGGATATTAATAAAGTAAGTTGGATCGTATCGCTTATTCTGTCAGATAATAAACTCAGAGATGAATAACTTCACAGTTTAGCGGAAATTTCCTGTTTCTTGGCACCTTCCTTCATCTTGCCAAGTAATGTCTTTTCCTAAAGAAAAACGTCATTCAATTCTAACGGATACCGTCTCGTTACTTTTTTTTCATCACTTTATTATTACGCGATTACTTCCTGCCGAATCGCCGAGAAACGCGGATGAACGAAAAGGAGGAGAAGTGCCACACACATGCGGGGGCGCTGAGATGCCGGCAGCGAAATACGCCTCTGTTCTTTTTTTTTCGTCGTACTCCCCATCTAAAATCTGCCCCCGATCTGCCCGCCGTCGCGCCGTCGTGCCGTCCGCAATCTCCTCTCAAATAAATCAAACTTTTGAATCGCGCTCGTCCCTCCTCCAACCCCCCGATCTCTACGCGCCTCTCTCTCACCATGGTACCGACACAAAACTTTGTAACCGGCCGCCATTGTCAAGAGTTTAAAAGCTGAATGGGTTTTTAGATTGTACGCCGGGGCGCTTTCGGTTTCCCGTGGCCCCGTCACCATCGGCCTCTCTTTTCCTCGCTCCCGTCGAGAGAGTTTCAAATTCTTCGCGTACCTCCCGCTTACGATCTCTTTCCTCCTTCCCCGCACACCCGCTCTTCACCGCCCTTCTTTTCTTTCTCCCCTTCTTCCTCCTTGTTCCTATCGTCTTTTTCCTCCTCCGCTTTCGTGACCGCCGTTAATCCGAAAGTACGTACCGTATGACATTTACGCGAGCTCTTGCGCGCGAACAACGTGAGCGCGATATACGAAATCGCTCGAGTCAGATGCATTAATCTCCGCCGCTTCTTATTGGCTATCTGTCAGAGTTTTTACGAGTGCTAAAGTTTCAGAATGCGGACGACACGCCGAGACACTGTTTTCCCGTGTGTGACACAGCTTCGAAAGTAGCGTAGAGTAGTTTCGCTATGATTTCGCTCCTTGTTGTATGTATGAGAACGAAGAGCAGTTGTTGGCAAGGTTTAGAAAGAGTTTGAGCAAGGTTTTGAAACATTTTATAAATATAGTAATCGTATTAGTACTTAATCCCTGCTGTTATGCATTATACATATACAGTAAATATGCGTTAGCGTGCTCCAAAAGCTCGAAAGGGTAATATATGTTTCTCGTGACATCTTTTACTGAAAATATTTTACTTGCAAATAGGGATGAAAAGTATAGTAAAAAATTAGAAATGCCAAAAAGATTTACATAATTAAAAAAAAAACATCATTTGATGTTCAATTATTTGAAGAAAACAATTAGCTTTTGACATTAATATTATATTTAATAATTAGTATTATTTCCTTGCCAACAATTAGATTTGGTGCAAAGGGAAGACAAGGTTATTTTACTAAATTTTTCAGAAGAGATGGAATATTGTTTTTGAATTTTCTTGCTTTCACTATAGTCGGCACGAGAGGAATAAGATAATTTATTATTTAGATTTATAATCTTCAGATTTCTAATAAACTTATTCGATATTAATAATATAAGAAAACGCGCGCTTTCTTTTTATTAGAACTTCAATTTTTGACTTATCTCTCATTGCACCAAATTATCCGCATCATCATAGTTTCTCCTCACATTTTATTTCTTTTCTCATTTGTATTCTCACGCGAGCTGAATTACTTCGCTGAATTACTTTGCTCTTTACTTCGAGAACTGAACGCGAAATGGGGTAAGTTTAGTTTTCGTCGCTTGACCTTTCTAATCTAACCAACCTTGTCAATTTTTGCTGCGTTTGATTTCTTAAGAGCACGAAGGAAAATCAGTCCTCGTGCAAACCAAACGTTAGAACGGTAATCGTAGTCGAAAGCCTGTTGTATCTCATAACTTTTCAAGTCGATCGCCATCACTGTCTCGTGCGATTGCGTTGCTTGTCCCAGTGACGTGTTGTACAATGTCGTACATATGTATATATGTGCGCAAGGCGCTTTTTTCATTATCTCTATGATCGTATGTATAAAGGCTGGCCTTGCAATGCGCTTCATGAGTGTCTTCTTTTATTCCTTCCTTTTTCTTTTCCATTCCAATGAAATTACGAGAAGGTATTCGTTAAATTGACTCCATCCCTTCCCTCTTGTATTCAATGTATGTAAACATGATACGTATACTCCTTGATATAATGGCATTTACGCGATCATTTAAATGCGTGGTCATTTAACATGCACAGTCCTTGAAGTAAAATGTAGACCAGAGATCATCGTCGTTCATTTATGCACGAATATGCGTGAGCTCGTTACAACAAATATCACACTGTATAATATATGTGAGTTAAAAAGAACCTTATCTCTAATGAGATTTAACCCGTTTAGAGCGTATCGTTATACAACTGAAATGAGTTTTGATATTAGTAAGCGGAAAGAGGCGAAAAAGCTAAAAACTAGGGGCAAACGCCAACGGAGCAACGTGCCTCAAGGTACTTGCATGGAAGATTCCTGAAAAGGATAAGGCATGCAACGCTCGTATCGCTATCGCGGGCAGAATGAAACAATCAGAATATTCACGTCCCATAATTGTCACTCAGACGTTTAATTGTTGTAAAATAGCGTAAGCTACAATAACAAGATTGAAAATTAAATGCAGCTTAATAGTTATTTAACGGTTAGATAAGAGAGATGACATCTTTTTGGATCCTCAACTACTCTAGCACGGTCAAAGCTGAATCTTTATGAATTAACTTTGTAAAAAGAATTGTTCTCTTTATAATGAAAATAAATGAAAAACTAATATTAATGTAAAACTACACTATTAACGACACTATTATTACAGTCTGATTAAATTACAACAGTTACATTATTCACAAGCTGAGCCGCGGTAATTGAGGATGTTAAAAATTATTCTTGGCATTTCTCAACAAAGTCTAAATTCGGAAGCGAATTTATGAGTATTTTCGCGTTTCGCGCGTCCCATGAAAGGCAAGGACGAAGCCTTTGCTTAGGCTTGTCCTTGCCTTATTAACGACGTTCGTTCGATTGGGATAAGAGGGTGAACATTGACGCGGGTTCGTTGCAGTGATGAACAACTACCAGGCGGCCGCAGCGCAGGCCGGATTCCCGCCGGCGTCGCCGCACGGGGCCGGCGGCCACGGTGGGCCGCAGGGCCGGTCTTTCCCGGCGGCCAATTCACCGGGCCCAATTGACATGTACAGCTCGAGCGCCGCCGCCGCAGCAGCAGCCGCAGCCGCGGATTCCGCAGTCGCAAGCTACGTCCAGGCCGCAGCTAGCCCGCAGCCCCCCACGACCGCGTTCCCCGCGATCGCCGTATCCCGTGCCCCGCTCAACTACAGTCCCGTAAGTCCACTTTCTGTTCCCCCTTTATTCACCGGATCGGGCCCCTCCCGACAAGGATATGCAACGTAAGGATAAAGAGCATAGTCAAAATCACTTCCGCATTTCAGTCAGGGTTTACCTAGTCCGGCAATCAGGTTTTACCCAATTACTTCACTTGTCCCATCGCTAACGTCGTAAGCTGTACGATTTATTGCGTTGAAAACAAATTAATTATGCTTAACAAATCTCGTCAATGGAACTTCGTTAATTAAATAGAATTTTATAACTGACAATATGTGAGGTAAAACCGGAAGATAGTTCAGAGAAAGTAACGATTGGTTTAACTAGCAACAATTACGAAAAAAGCTAATAAAAGTTTTTATATTGCATTTTAATGAATATCGAAGAATCTGCTAAAATATTCTCCTAAATGTATAAGCATATCAGTGTTTTTAATAAATGTATTTATGGTTGGTAAAATAAATTATCCAAATAAACTCGATGAAAAAATGTATATTCATATTTTTATGTTGAAAATTTATATTACAGGCAAGAATTTGAAATGAATTTCACACACGTGTAATTAAATATTGCAAAATTAAAAAATGATTTGACCATCGACCGAGCTCTTTATCGTTTCGTTCCGTATTACAATTTTATCAGCTTTACACATTTATAACAAGCAAATGTGGATACCTTCTTGCAAACATACATTATATTTCATGCAACCGGTTTTCAATCTCACAGAAAAAGATTGCTTCGATGTACATATTATATACGCTTTGTACATTCTATATTCTGATTCTATATTTTATGAATACATCTCTGGTCCGTCAGGTATAGTATGACAATTATTACATTGGCTTGTATCGAAGATAAACTTAATATTGTTTATAGGATTTCTATAATATATTCATTCTCTGCAATATCAACGTGTTTAATATACCCAAAAGACTTCTCATGTAGCATCACTTCGCGTATTATTCTTCGCATTTTTGTCACTTATTATCTTTATATTGTGGAATTTCAAAAAATATAGCAAAAAGAAAAGAGATTCTACAACTTCAAAGGCCAAGTACCGCAATTGCACGCTGCAATTTTAGATATGCAGGCAAAAGTACGGGTTTATCTTTGTGCTCACCCCATTGTGTAATAGTCATTCTTTTTATGGAAAGGTTGATGAGATCGATATATTCTATTGTTCCAGGGTCCTCTAATACCAGCGGCGTTCACTAATGGCTACCATTGAGCCTTGTTAAGACCTAATAACAGGTATGTATGCCATCGGCAATATTTCGGTGAATTGTATTTACGTTTTATGTTGAGATAAATTTATTAAAAACGCGTTGACCAATATTACTATGTATAACATGTTAAATAGTTCAGTTTTCTCTTCAATCTCTTTTCAACATATAACATTATTTTAACAAGAAACAACTTTGCGTGAAATAGTAATAGAATATCAATAAAAATAATAATGAAATTTTTTAATCTTATTTTCTGTAACGATTTATATTAAAAGAAAAACAAATAATTTTTAATTTTTATACATTTGAAACACACTCACAAGATTGGAACATTTCTTCGAAGAGATTTTAGATCGGTCTTTATTTTTTGTCGACTATATTTGGAATCGATTAAAACTGGCTGCTTTTTCAGAAGATAAATATTTAACTTGTTGAAGTCTTAATTCTTTTTTCGCCAGGATGGACGAGACGGCAGAACGCAGCACGGTCGCCTGATATAATAAGTAACATGGATGATTTAAGGCAGCTAAACACAGTGGACGATCTCTGGACGAAAAAATAATACTTACACGCCTACTGTATAGATACAAAGATATAAATAACGATCAAAAGTTGCAATACATTAAAAAAAACGAATAATGTTAAACAAAAGGCAACTATCGAGTAAGATCCAATCGATGCAACTTTAAAATCCGGATTGTAAATAACCGGATGTAATATTACGCGAATGTGTAATAATGCATTAAGAAAGAATTTAGAGCATTAGTCGAATCCAGTTGGATGCAACTATAGATAGAGAGAAGAAAATTAATCCTGTTGATGAGTAAGCGAAAGAAACTGACGCAACGGGGAAGACGTCCAGAGAAGGCTAGAGGAAAAAGACGAGAAAAGCGACAGGAAGACCGACCGTCAGGCGGAAACAGGAAGAGGTAACAACGCGCGCTGCAATAGGCTAGTTATGGCCGAAACTGCGTATTGACGCCAGCCCGTTCTCCGACATTAATAAAAGAAATAATAATATAATAATAATAAATTAAATTAATATTATTAATTGCTAAATATTTAAGCGGTTAAGTCTAGAATATATATAAATAGTATATATATATATATAAAGATATAAATATATATATACACACACACATATATATATATAAATATATAAATAATTGATAATTATTATAGACGATAACGCGTATGACCTCTAGTATTTAAGGCAGTTAAAGAGACGGAAGAGATACCAACTCTCACGAATATTATAATTATTAATTATTACATGATTACTGGCGATTGCAATTATTAACGAGCGCCATGCACCGCGCGTGCCCGCGTATATTATATAATGATAGGCACATACGCGCGCGTTCACACCTGGGAAAGACTTTGTTTCTGGGCTTTCAAGTTTTAATCGTATGCGCGGAAAGGGTTGATGGGTTTAATGGCGGCCGAGAGAGGAACGATGACGCGGAGAAGAGAGAAAAAGAGAAGAGGGATAAAGGCTGATGAAAAAGTAGAGCGGATAAATCAAGCGATCCTTTTTGCTGCCCTTTCTCTACGTCTGCACATGCAGATTCAAGCTCCTTCTTCTCTCCCAACGTGCCTTTTCGCTGGCTAAATGGCGGAACGGTGCTTCTCTCCTGTCCTGTCGCAGTCCTGCTTTCCCGGGTGCGCAACGAAATAATGCAGAAAGATGTAGCGGCGGGCGAGCGAGGGAGTTACATAGGCGTGTTACATACTTAATGTCACGCTGTTAGCATTATTTGTGGGAAGAGGGAAGACACGCAAAAGAGCTGCCGTCGAATTTCGAGCCGATGCACGATGAGGCAAATTCGAAACAATGAGATGCGCAACATCGGAAGATTTTAAGAAAAATTAACACAGTAATGGATCATTAGAATTACAGAATAGCGGAAGTTCTTTAACTGCACTTCGCCGACAAATCCGCCATTTATGTCCTAATAAATAAACATGTCTTAAGGCATGCGTTTATAAAATGATTACAAATACTGTGGATTTATAAATTTTAAAAGAATACTATGTTTCACACACAGTAATTGAAATAGTTTTCGCGAAAAGTTATAACATTTTTATTATATTAGATATATTTAAATTATACATCATGATAAAATCACTCAACGCGATGGCAGTGTTCTTGCTTTTGTAACAAAAGGAAAATCAGGGTGTAAATGGCGATTTATGTTACTCTGTAATTCTGATTGAAACCGAACGCTCGTTTCAAAGTTCCACTTGAAGCTTCCGGAGGCGCCGGACAATGACTGTTATATGACTCAATCGGCCGCTGTATAGCTTTAAAACCGATTACATGCAGTAACCCTTGTTATATACATATATGTATATGTATACGTGTATATACATATATATGTACATATATGTATATATACATATACATATATGCACGTATATTACGCGTATCATACGCAAATTACCGTATAATTAATTTAAAATAATGCCGTATATGCATGACCCTATAGACGAGCCAATGCGATCAAAGAAAAAGAAGTACGAGAGTTTTTTTCAGCGGCAAACTACCGCGATACATTTTACACAAAGACACATGCACACGCGTACACACGAAAGCTACGACACACCCTCCACATCTCCGGCGTCTAATCGTCTAAGGCTGAATTACACCGATAGTCTGGCTTAACTTAGCTCTGGTTGGCGTGTGAGTCTAGCGATTCATGGTTCTTCACTAGATTATAATCCCACTTACAACACACAAACAAGCAAGGAAAAATTTAGTTAACCAGCGTCAGTGATAAACGTACAGGTGCAAACTTAAGATTCATACAGCGGGAGATCAAACGATCGGAAAAAGATCAAGCTGAGAGAGGAAGGTAGTATATAAAATATATATACATAGAAATTATCGCGTAATCTTCGTCCGCGATATACGGAGCATCGGTCGACGATACGCTTCAAATGTTAACTTAACGGGAGGACGAGGAGATGTCGAATGAGAAAGGGGAAAAAAGAGAGACAAAAACCTAAAGTTATACGAGAGAAAGACCGAGCGTGAAAGGGATAGGAAGAAAGACGATAAGAGCGTGCGTGAGAGTGCGAAAGAGTTACCCTTTAGGATTAAAATGCGTGGCTGCTAATAGCGGTTGCGATTAGATCTAGGGACTAAAATGGGCTACCGAGGAAAGACATAAACGTGAGAGTGAATATTATATTATAATCTATATATCGCAAATATGGCTGGACATCGGATGTTGCGTCCCATCGCGCTTCCAATAATATTTCGGATTTAGGAGAGGCCCAAGGTCCACTCGACATAAAAGAGAAGTAGGCCCCTTTGGAGATCCAAGCCTCAATTGGACTACGTTATACAATGCAGAAAACAAATGTCAACGCATTCTAAAGTCAACGCTTTCCCGTGTTCAGCCTCACTTGTGTGCTCCTCTTTCTTTCGGATAATGTCATTTAACTTTACATTGTATAACGCGATCTAATTGACGAATCAGCGAAGATTGGATAGATTCCAATGGACTATTGGTGATTAGAGTTTAAGTTAACTTTGTCGTGACCTTATGATATTGCGCAGAAAGACGAGAGGAATTTCAATTAGCGTGAGAATAGAAATAATTATCTTGAACGATATTCAGAGTAATTGATTTAGTGTTATTTCTTTAAATAACCGGAACCGAAACGGTTCAATTCAATGAATGACCATCATTACCGAGTTAATTATCAACATCCGTAAGCTAATTTGTGTATCAAGGTCCTCACTCAACTCTGAATTATTGATTTAATATCACTGTCTAGATTAAAATCTTAGCCGTATAATGTAAACAAATTTCATGTTAATCTTGATTAATGATAATTATTGTTGATACAATTTCAAGTAAAGTTGAAAGACGACATCGTGACGTCTATTTTTATCTATTTATAGACATCACTTTATCGTCTGACTGCTATCTGGGACTACTTGAATTTTTATTATGCATGCACTTTTGTAATGTATTGTAGCGAACAAAATGTCACTGAATTTTAAAAACGAACTAGATAACAAACAAAATTGAAAATATATTGAAATCTTTTGATTTTTAGAATAAAAATTGCACGCATAAAAGAAGGTCTCGAGCCGTTATTTTAGTACAATGGCAGTACGTTTAAAATACACAATGCAGAAATATAAGAAATTCAATCGCATTGGCAGAGGATTTACGACAGGTTCCTCCCTTCTTTCTGTCGACAAGGGCCGCATCGCCCTTAATAAATTATGCGCGTAATTTATATGACTAGGACATTCGCGTTTCGTTGATATCGCAGAATAAATGGTTCCTTATTACATATTATCATTACAATAATTGAATTCACAAGAAAGAACGTCGATGAATTATAATTATATAAACGACGAATATACACGCGATTATTATAAGCGTGCTGTTATTATTATTGCATTAAACAACAGGGTAAACAAAAAAAACGAGAGAGAAAACGAGAAATCATTTTAAATTGGATATGTGCGTCACGTGGAACGACAGTCATTTTATTTCTTTCGGTGAACGCGTGCACGCAACGGAGAAAAGAGAGGAATATAATAATGCGTGCAAAACGAGTCAATTCTTAAAGAACGTTAGCAATACTTTTTCATGACCACAAAGAGACGTACAGCGACAAGATGGTGATTAAAGTATATCGACGAGAAGTCACAGTATTCTTAAGTTCCTAAATTATGCGCGCGACATAAAACTCGGTTTGTTTGAAGGCACAAAAAGAAACAGTGCATTGAGACTGGGAAAAGAGAGACGAAATGGGCAAACTGCGATCGCGTGTGTCACCAACGTTTTGTACATCGCCCATCTTCTTGTGAGTAAAACAGAATGATAGCTGTCCCGTTGTAGCCCAGAGAATGATGAAACGTGAAAGGGAAACGTGATGTTTTCAAACAAATGTTCAAAATAAACGTATTGCATAAGAAGATATAAAAAGCGATTGACCTTATTTGGACACTCGCCTTTTTTAATGAAAAATATAAGTGAAATTTTCTTTGTTGGAATAATTATTATTTAATAAAAACCATTTTTTTTATAAGCACGAAAGTTAATGTATATTTAGATTTTCAAAGTAATGAGCAAAATATTAAAGTAGATCCACAATGTGTAATTTTCTTACAAGAATAGAAGATTCAGATCTTGATTGCCAGAAAAAAATATCGGTGAACGCGTGCACTATTACCGTATAAGAAAAAGGCGGTTATTATATTGTAAAATTGTGATAATTTGTCACTGTAATATTATTTTTCCATTGACTGATTTAAAACAGTAGAAACGGAGGAACAACTGAGAGCCAATAAATCCATATTTTAAATTGAATGCAATACATTCGTTACATAATAAATGAAATGTGTTCACAAGCGGAATTTATAAAGTGGAATTTAAACAGTTTTTTAACGGCTATTACGATGATATATTATCTAAGTTAACATATACAAATAAATTGTACTATAGGGAAATTATGTTAAATTTGTTAACAATCAAATATATTTTCTCTATTAATATATATTTTGGTTTCATGTTCAATTATGATTAGTATTTATTGATCGCTACATATTTTCCCGAGAGCCGTATCTATTTAATTGCCGTTAAAAATTATTTACTAATTATTATACGATTAAATTGTGTATATATGATTAATTATATGTACGTAAATCTTGGACTCATACTTATTTTTTAAGAAAAGTTTGCCAACTCTCGCAGTCACAAAGTATTCCCGTTATTTATAGCTTTAGCTAAGAAGATGCATACATTCGCGTGTTGTCATTCTCTTGTTCTCTTGTTCTACATTTTAATTTGCGATTTCTTTTCACTGCGCTATCGAATGTTAAATATTATAAAATAAGAACCGAACCTGAACCGAAGCTGTTTTGTAGTGCGCTTGATGTTTATCATACGCTTTAACATATATTTTATTTTTATTTTATTTTTAAATGAATTGGGGCAAAGATGGATTGCGGAGATACGGCGCAGAGATATACCTTATGCGAACAATAAAATTATAAGAAAACAGAATCACACGGGTGAGCTTCATAAGGGAGGTGTAAAGATTAATACAAGTACATGTGCACATACACACATACATATAAACAAGGACATAACACCAGCTCAACAAAACGTAGAGCGTAAACGTGAGATTCATCATACGTAGGCTTAAGAAAAGACGCGCGAGATCGCAGTGAAGAAGACACAAATAAAATATATTTAAAAGATAGGGGGGAAGAGAGACAAAAGCAAAATAGAGAAAATGGATCAGTCAAGCACATAAATTTTAACTTTTCGCGATTGGAAAGAGAAAGAAGGCCGAGAGAATTCCGGGCCGCTTGCGGAATGTCTAACCAACGATCAACAATTTAATGTTCAGAACGGGTTCCGGCCTAAAAAGTTCATCATGTTTTATCCAACGTCAGAATTATCAAGTTTTGTACTTGACCCACTAAAATCTTCTCGCAAAAAGTTGTAAATTCTGTTATGTTATTTTTTTTATTTTATAGCGCTTTTTTCGTGTAAACACTAATACAATTCGCTGATATAATGTAAATCGAGATGAATCGAGATAAAGAGGAATGAATTATTTAATTCGATGATCTAGTTCAAGAAGTCAATAATATAGCTCGAAATTTTTACAAAATTTAGAGCAATTTAAACTTTCAAATCCTCTCAAGTCGCTTAAAAAAATTCAATTATAAATTCTTTGTAATTTATTATAATTTAAAAGAAATCACTTAATATTAAATATTTGAACAAAGTCTGAGTTGATAATTAATTATCATCCTTTACATTGGATATCGTATATTGTACACCGCCATTTGTGAAAAGGCAATCATTTATTAAGAAACAAATAGTAACCTACTCAGATCAATTATATTCTTTCATAATACTACAATTTAAAATCTGTTTTATTAATTTTTTCAAAATAATCTAATTCTCTTAAACATAATGTATTTCCCTATTTATTTCGTCTTTCTCGCTTTACATCGGTTTACATATTCTTCGAATCGCAATTTTCCATATAATATTAAAGTATACCAAAATGTGCAAACACTCACCAATAAAATGATAGCGGCTTTGAGACGATTGGAGTTCTTCCGGCAACTTCTCTCCTGGGGAAGAGAAAGAATTATATATGTATGTATTTAAATATACATATACATATATGCATATATATATATATATATATATATATATATATATATATATATA